>NW_005872808.1:0-31871 GCF_000147115.1 Myotis lucifugus | reverse complement strand
TTGCTTCTGGGAGAATAACGTTAGCACCGACCCAGAGCAGCTCCTTAAAACCGAGGAAAACGAAGCACAGCAGCCCAGCTTGGCCCGTCAGCCGGGCTCGGGAGGAGGGCGAGCGGGCGAGGCTGGGGTGGGGAGGGTGCGGTGGGCGAGGCGCACGCCGCGCTGCGATCGGCGGATACGGGCCGCGGGTGGGGTAGGAAGGAAGCGTCGGGCCGGGAGCAGCGGGCTGGGCTTCCCCTCCAGTGGCTTTTGTGTTTAGCTGGAAATGAGAGAAACGAGGTAAAATGTCACACGGTCTCCAAAAAGTTCACTGGCTCCGGTGATTGTTCTAACCCTTTACCTTTAGAGGACCAAGAAGGGAGGCACTTTCCCCCCAGTCGCGGGCCCTGCCCCATCTGTCCTTAGCTCTGATTTTACTAGCACTTCTCCCCCCGGAGGCAGGTTCCTTACTCAGGGGCTGGGGCTGGGGGCTGGGGCTGGGGGAGCCGTTGCTGTTGGCCCCCGGCTCCTGGAAAGGCTTGTCTGGACACTGAAGTCCTGGATGGAGGGGGAAGGTGTTTGTTCCCCTTGCAGGGCATAGGGCAGAGTGGAGGGTGCTGTTGGATAACCAAGGCGATGGCTTAGATCCATCCACCTTTGCCTGCAGGTTGTGTGGAGTCTAGGAAAGGGGGGTCCCAGGGGGGACAAGCAACTTGAGGGATGAATTGAGCAGCCAGAGCGAAGTGCCAAGTGTGGGGGGGTAGGTGGGGGGCCAGAGTGCAGGGGTCAGGCAGGGCAGCGTGTGGGTGATGCTGGGGACCAGCCTTGGTGTGGCCGGCTCACTTGGCTTCTTGGGGAGGCAGCACTGCTGCTGTTAGCTGTGTGACTTTAGGTGGTCACATTCCTCTCCTGACCTCCTCCTGTGACATAGAAATTGTAGTGCTTGCAGGATGGCTTTCGAAGGTGAGCCGAGAGATGGAGAAGGGCACTGACGCCGTGTTTGGCATTGCTGTGCGCTGGCCGTTCCTACCAGAGGTGTTTTGTAGGAGGCCTTTGAAGGCAAATGGCTGTGATTGCCTTGTTTTGAATTGCAGACACTCGCTTTCTGCACTTATTGGGAGGGACTGTATGGGGGAAGCCTGGCCTCCCAGTCAGCCTGTTTCAGCCGAGTCCACTCTGCGTGTGGGAAGGACCAGCCTAATCGGCTGAGTTGCTGAGGAAGCAGCCGCTGGCATTCTGGTCTTTTGCCCCTTCTCTGTGAAGATGGCGTGCTTGTGCCCATAGGAAGCAGGTACTCCAGCGCCTGGAAACTGACCAGCAGACAGTCATTTACCTTGACAGATGTCTGTGCTTTGTGGACTCCACTGTCACCGCTGTGACTATGCAGAAACTAACCACAGTTAGGCTATAAGGGACTGGTTCTTGAGGTCCTTGCCAAGACCTTGGCACCCAGGCAGTTGTCTGTGTAAGGCCCTCGGGGCACCCATCTCCTGGGTCCCTTCTGGGGTGGCTGGTTCAGGTGCTGGACTAGAGGAAGACGGATCTGAAAGGGATGAGGCTTGGAGCTGCTGCTTCCATGGCCCCTGGGAAGGGAAGGAGCGTCCGCTCTGCCTGGCTGTGCAGTGGGCAGCTCCAAAAGGACCCTGAGATGTGGAGAGGGCGTCGGTGGAGTTTGGTTCTTGGTGCATGTATTCCTAAGTCCAGTGGATTGCATATTGGACACTATAAACCACGAATTCTCCCATAGTTCCTTAACTATGACCCCCTCCCACTATTTTAAAAAGGGGTATGATTTCATTTGTCAAGTACTGATCTTCCTCAAGAGCTTGTTTTCAATGTGGTATCCTAGGATGCTGGAGCCAGCAGGGCTCAGGTGCCCCTCTGTCCCTCCCACGTGTTTATTGAGCAGCTACTGGAAAATATGATGCGAGGCCTAGACTAAGCCACAGAGTGGGTGAGCAGCAGAGCCCTGGAGATGTCTCCCACTTGGGTCCACTTCTCACTGAACCCGTCTCTCCCCTCCAGCGAGGACAGCCAGCCAGCGGCGCTTGCACCCGTTGCACGCCTTTCGTGCACTCAGTACTGGGGCTTGAGCTGGCCATCGATTCTTCAACGGGGTTTCAGCCTGGGAGATGTCAGGAAATGTGTTATTTTTTTATACTTCCTTACTACTATTATTAATTCACACCATTCAGTGTCAACCATGTAGTTTGCAATATAGTTCGTTCTTTGTGTTTTAAATGCTGTTTATTCTGTTTTTCTAAGAAAGAGTTTCTTTGCATCAGTTCATCTCAGGTGACAAAGTATGGACTCCACTAACGTAGCGCTAATGCTCCCTCCGGCTGTGACCACTGTCATACCAGCATGGCTTTTGTCCCTGGAAGGGCTGTGCTGAGTAATGGTGCGGCCTTATCTTCAGCTCTCCCGGCTGCGTCTGAGGGAAGGGAGGTCCCGCAGGAAACCTGCTCGGAAGCCAGAAACAACGCCGCACGTTGCAACTTGCCTCTGGAATCTGCCGGCCTGACTTAGAGAGGAGCTTCTTGGTGTGTGGCTTGCATGCGTCTGTGTCACTGTGCGTTTCCTGTTCTTGGCCTTGAGCTGGCTGTTGCAGTAGGTGTGTGGCACTTTCTTTTTCTACCTTGCAAAGGGTCACCGCTTCTTGTGTGGTCTGCTCTTCAGTCCCTGGCTGTCTCCACCCTGGGAAGCTGATGGCAAGGTGGCAGCCTGGCCCCTGGGAAGGAAGCAGCCACGGCAGATTCAACGAGGTTTGCGGCGGCGAGGAGCCCTGCAGCAGCATCTGGGGAAAACGCGTGTCTAACCCTTAACTGGCAGCCGTGGGCACTGATGAGCGGACGAGAAAAGAGCAGTGTAAATGTTACCAACAGGAAGCACAATGCAGCAGCTTCCAGGCTCTGGACATACAGAAGAGGAAATGTACTTCCTCCCTCTTCTGACTGCGGGGCAAACCTGGACACCCTTCCCTGGCCCTGGGTGGGGCCGACAGGGTATTGTTTGCAGGGACAGCGCACCCTCCGGCTGGGACCCGAAGCTAGGGGCAGCAAGCACACCCCAGGAGCCCTCTTCCACCATCCTGGGGCTGCGGACACCTTGGCACAGCCACGCCCTGCTCCTCCAAGCAGCAGTTGAGGTGAGGTGGGGTGAGGTGTCAGTCAGAACTTCCTGGCTCTGGCCAAGGAGACAAACCGACCACCAGGAGATGCAGTGCTGAGGGCATGGCCCTGGGAGCTCCCGGCCAGCTGACCGTCTTTGCTGAGCTGAGCCGCAAGGCGTTCTGGCCTGTGGCTCTGCCTGCAGGAGTCCTGTGCCGGGTGGAGCCTACCTGCCTGAATCTCAGGGACTGAGTGGCTGTCACACGTTGCGTCCTGGGCAGGTGTTGCTGGTGGCTGGCCACTGAGCCTGATTATGAGGGGACCCGACTGAGCTCGCCCCAGTCTCTAGGCTATTTTTATAACAGCCTCGTTGAGGTATAATTTACATACCATAAAGTGTACTTGTTTCGAGCATACAATTAAGTAATTTTTAGTGAAATTACAGAGTTGGGTAACCATCACCACAGTTTAATTTGAGAACGTTGCCTTCACCCCAGAAGAAACCCGATGTCCGTCAGCAGTCCCCCCCCCCCCCCCGGCTCCGCTCCGCCTCGCCCCTGCACTGCCCCGTCCCGGCAACCACTTGTTTTCTCTCTGTCTGTGGATGTGTCTGTTCTGGGCATTTCGTGTAGGTGGAACCATACGTGGTCTTCTGTGGCTGGGTCACTTAGTGTGACGTTGTAAAGCTCGTCTGTGGTGGGGGACAGGAGCGCACACTGCACCCTGAGCCTGCCTCTGGCAGCCGCCACGTGAATGCTGGCAGTGGGCATCTGCCCTGCAGGCCCTGGTCCTGGGAGGGGCACTGACAGGAGGCATGGGTGCCCACCTGGCATGCCATCTGTGTCAGGCTGTCCCAGGAGTCACAATTCTCTGAGCCTCGGCACCCAGCTCTGGGTAGGACTCCCAGCCCTGCATGCAGTGGCGTGGCTGACGTGGCTTCTCGGAGGCCCTGGTCATGGCAGCGCCGTCGTTGCAGTCAGGTTTGCTAGTGTCAGGGACACTGATGTGCTGAAGCCCCAGAGCGCGGAGGCACCGAGGGCACCGGGGCCTGTGTCCTGTGGTCACATTGTCACCATGCAGGCTGTCCCTGTTGCCACCCTTCCTGGCCTCCGGGAAGCAGCGTGGCTGTGTGCTCCGGGGCTGGCGGTGCTGTGGGCCGGGGCTGTGGCCTGACATTGGCTCCTACATTTGCAGTCAGAGCAGAGAGGCCGTCCTCTGGAATGTCACTGCGGGGCTCAGAAACGTTTTGTCATTAAACCTGTGTTCAAGTTCATTCCGTGCTCCCCCTGGGGCGGCCTCCTACCTTTTTGGCTGAAGAAATGCTGGACTCCCTGAATTCTGCTGTGAGTTTCTGGCACGTATAAGTCATGTAAAAATAAGTGTGTGGTCTTGTGGTGCCCTAGTTGTCTTCAGGGCCTCCTCCAGGCTGACTGGCAGCCGTCAGCCCCGCCATGCTCCATGCCGACTTTCTGCACAGGACTGAAGAGCGGGCAGTGGCCACGGAGGAGCTGTGCTTCCTCTAGGGTGCTTTGTGCTAGTTTCTCCTCGTTTACTGCCTCCTCATTGGACTCATGTTTTTAGGGAGGGAAGAGCACTGGTGGTTTGCTTGTCCCTGAGATCTGAACTGTCCCCAGGAAGGCAGCAGGGCCCTTGGTTCAGCGGCAGTGTCTGCTCTCTCCTGAGATGGTTCTGTTAGGGGCACCACCGCCTCCCCCATGGTGGAGCTGGTGCAGAGGGCACCACCAGGCGACCGGGGACGTGTCGTGGCCGAGTCCTCGCCCCACACCTGCACCGCCAGGCTAACCACAAAGCTGGGAACAGCTGCAGAGAGCACAGCCCGCAGGCTCCAGTTCGGGGGCCTCATTGGGAAGGCGGGGCAAGTGCCGGTGAGGCCGTGGAGAGCAGGGAGCCCCCACACACTGTTGGTGGGAATGTACATTTGGTGCAGCCACTGTGGAGACACCTCAAAAAATGTTAGAAAAGAATTACCTTCTGATCCAGCAGTCTCACTACTGGATCTATTTTTAAACAAAATCATTATCTTGAGGAGCTATCTGCACTCCCATGTTCATTGCAGCATTATTTTCAACATCCCAGACATGGACACAATCTAAGTGTCTGTGGACAGGTGATAAAGAAAACGTGGTCTGTATACACAATGGAAGTTATTCAGCCTGAAAAAAACAGCCCTTGGGAGGATGTGGCCCTGGCCTGGGGCCCAGAAAGGTGCTGGGGCTGAACCCACCCACCTGCCCTGCACTCATGCAGCGGCGGGAGGGGCTCATCACAGAGGCTCAGCGTGGCTGTCCTCTGACCACATGTGCCAGCAGCAGCAGAGACTCGAAAACCACGGTGCACACATTTGACCTAATGCAGAGAGTAGCGTGCCCACCAACGGCGGACTGCACAGCCTCTAAGCACTCGAACATCTACTGACCGGAACCTCTGCGGGTTTCAGCAGACGGAAACCCTCCGAAGCATGTTCTTGGCCAAAGTGAATCAAACCAGAGCTCAGCCACAGAGATCATCTGTGTTAGGAGTTAGGAGACACACTTCTGACTGACCAGGGGGACAAAGAAGGGCTCGTAAAGGAAATCAGGGAAGAGTTTTAGCTGAAAGGTCACAGCAGCTCTGCCGTGTGGGATGCAGACCGGCCTGGGAGGACCTCAGACGGTTCTCGAAGGGCAGAAGCCTGTGGCTTGTTGGGCTAGTGCCCCTCAGGGCTCCTGGGCACCCTGCTCTTCCCCGGCGTCGTTTGCATTTTCTCATTGGACTCGGGGACCACACTGAGAATCAGCCGCCAGAGGCAGGGGAGCGCGCGGTGCTTCTGCGAGGTGGTCCTGACACGGGGGTCCGGGCCTTGTTTGATGTCCTGCCTTTCTTCACTGTGTAAAGAGACGCAAAGTAAAGTGATACCTGTGTCACCTTCCACTGTTGGAAGGTGAGATGCCAGTGTCCCGTCTCCTCCTCCACCCCTAGACCTGGACAAGGAGAGTCTTCTCTCCTGTGTCTGTGTCTTGGTTCCCTGTTCTGGGTCTTGCTGAGACCTGCTGTGGCCTCTTCCCGGCTGGTGGTTGGGAGCCAGCCCAGAGGGCCTGTAACCTGGGAGACCAGGTGGTTTCCATGTGTGGTGGCTGGAAACAGTGTAGCAGGGGCCACAGGCATCTGAGGGTAGTCAGGTGGCCCTACCCTCGTTGATGCATTTTGTCACACACTTTCTATTAGCTTGTGCCTGCTGGGTGGCCAAGGGCCTGCCCTGGGGCTGCCAGTTTTCAAGGGCTCTGCTGTCTGTCACCTGTTTCGCTGTTAGTGGGGTGAGCCTGTGTGTGATCTGTTACCTTCTGTGAGTTTTCCTCTGCAGGCTGCTCCTGGCATTCTCCGGATGCTGTTTAGAGTCACCTGGTCACGGCTGAGAAAGGACTTTTTTGCTCGCTCCTCAGCTGCACTCGCCATGCAGAGGCGCTAGGGAGACAGAGGGCAGCAGAGTCACATGTCGTGGGGCCCTGGCAGCAGCAGTGCTTGGCTCTGTCTGTGTGCACTGGCCTCGTCACTGCACAGTAGGAGATTTGGCTTTCCCAGGGGCTGCTCCTGGCGGCCCAGGCGCCCAGCTCTTGGGCAGCAGACCCTGAGTGCCCAGGGCATCCAGGAGCTGGTGGTGGGTTCCTCTGCTCACTCAGGACACTGGGCTGGAGGTCAGCGTCCCATTTACAGGCAGGAAATCGAGGCCGAGAGGCCAGTAGCTGCCAGGGGCCAGGGGCTGGAGGCTGGTGCCGGGTTGGTGCGCTGCTCTCTGCTCCAAGTCCACTATCCCACTGGCCTCTGGGGTGTGTCCGAGTGCCCCCATCTCACCGCTGCCTTCAGGACCTCCCCACATACTTTCCGGAGGCTAAGGGTGTGCAGACCAGGCTGGCCATGGGGGAACTTTCGAGGGCTCTCAGGAAGAGAGAGAAGGTCCGTCCAGACTCCAGAGTCACCTTTATTCCCCTGTCCTGTTACCAGGGAAGACAGGTCCCTGTAGATGGTCCACCAGGGGGCGCTGCTGACCATGCAGGTGACCACAGTGGTGGCGAGCACCGGCTCTGAACCAGACCACATGAGTGTGGAACAGGTTCCATGTCACCCACAAATGCTGCCATGGGCTGCTGGGAGCCGGAGGGGTCAGGCCAGGGTGAGTGTAGCAAGGTTGGCTTCACGGGGCCAGACCGAGGCCTGCTGCGGGCTGGACTGGCCAGGCCCACCTCAGGCACCTGTGCACGTGTAACTGCAAAGTGAAACCTCAGGGGGCGCACCCCCGCTGCCCAGGCCAAAACGTGTGATAAATTCCACCAGTGTGAATGCCCACCCCACTACCACACCCTGGGCTCTGGGGCCAGTGTCCCCCAGGATCAGGGACCGTGCCTGTGACTCCAGCAGATCGGGACCTTCCTGAGCCACACAAACCTTCTCCGAGTGGTGTTGGAATCTCATGTGGGGGTGGGCATGGGTAGCGGTGGTGGGGACCCCCAACACGAGGTGCTGCGTGCATCCCGGCAGGTCAGAGGCCCCCTTCTAGGCAGCAATGAGGCTCAGTTAATGTGTTGTTGAGGGTCCAGTAGAGGACAGATTTGTGCTTGTTCTTGGCCTCTCAGCACCCCCAGGGAGACAGTGGTGTTTGTTCGGAAGCCTTTGGCTAGGACCTGGGTACAGTCATGGCCTTGGACACTGACCCTCAGGGTTGGGTCCAGACCATGGCTTCCTGACTGGTTGGTGGCGTGGGGCTAGGGCCTACATGGAGGGTCATCCTGTGATACTGGCAGGAAGTGGGTGGGGCTGAGCCTTTCGGGAGAGGCTGTCAGGGCACCGTCCAGCCCTGCCATCCAGCCCAGTTACGTCCAGGCAGGGCTGGGCCCTCCTCTGTGAGTAGTCCTGAGCCGGTGGGAGGTCCTGCCATCTGTGAGCAGAGCTCCTGTTGATGCCAGTGACCCCTTTGTGTGCTGGAGACGCCGGTGCTGCCCGGAAGGGAGCTGGGCTATCTGCCCACATCCTGTATCGCACTTGGACCTGCTGCCGGAACCGAGTGGACTGGCCTTGTAATTGGACCTGCTCCCTCCCAACCCCACTGAAATGAGAGCAAGGGGAATTCTGGGAGGTAGAAACCACAGAAGCACAGGGTGGGAGACAGCACAAACAGGTTTGGATGTTGGGAAGCTGATGATGGGGTGGAATGTGGATTTGGGAAAGGTGAGCCAGGGCCAGCGGGGGCCGCTGAGGGACCTCCACCAGCTCTGCATTGGTAGGACCCAGGAGCTGGGAAGGGTGAGCTGGAGAAGCAGCAGTGAGTCACCCCCCACCCCTGCTGTCTGCCCTGAGGGGGCACCTTCGAGCAGATACAGCATCAAGGACGTCCTACAGCCAGCCTGTTGATGTCCCCCAGCCACTCTGGTCTCAGACCCCAGCGTTGCGGTCTCCTCTCCAGGCAGAAGAATGGGAGTCTGACCAGCCCAAGAGAAAGGCCCCCAGAACTGAGAGTGGAGGGGTCATCCTCCGTGTGCTGCCAGGGAGCCAGGTGGCGCCCAGTGACGCCCCCCGAGAGCTCCCCTGCCTTGGAGCTGCCAGGGAGCTCTTAGTGCCCACTGTGAAGGAGTGGGTGGCGGGCTCCTGGGTGTTTTGAGGAAAACCTGCAGAAGACAGAGCAAGGCCAGCAGAAAAGGGCGCAGGCTGAGCAGCAGAAACCACTGTGGTCACTCTCCTCGGAGACGCCAGGACTGCGCAGCCCCCACAAGAAGAGCAGCCAGAGAACGAACGAGAACGCAGGGCGATGAGAGGCCACAGCAAACCGAAATCCTGACTCAAGGACCGGAGGGAAAATGGGTGCACGTCTCAGCGAGTAGATCAGCCTGGTGTGGGCACCGGCCGAGCAGGGGAGGCGCAGAGCATCCGTGCGTCTGTGCGGGAGCTGCAGCCACTTGGGCCCAGCAGGAGCCAGAATCAGAGGGATGAGTTAAAGGAACTCTGCAGTTTTCCAGATCCGCAGGCAGCGAGTTCAGGTGGAACAGTCTCCCGTGTGAAGGGCTGGGGTCACAGCTGTGACGTTTCAGACACCAGATCCAGGGAAAGTTTACAGGTACAGTGAGCACAGTCCCACCCACATGCTAACCACGGTCCTCAGGATGCGGTGGGGGAACCCTCCTCAGTGCAGTTCAGGAGAGAGCACTTCCTGTGACCCGTCTTCCTGGGAACCCCATTCTTCCCAAGACCCCTTTCCTCCTGGGAACCCCTTCCTCCCATGAACCTCTTTCAGGAAGCATTTGAGGGGACCAGTGCTGAAGGGAGAGGGGGGGGACCGTGGTGCGGGGGAGCACCCGCTGGTCGCCCTGCCCGTGCTGGACGCCCTGTCACGAAGAACCAAGGCTGCGGCCTGCCTTCGGTCACTTAAAACACCGAGTGCTGGTCCTGGCTCTTGCCCAGCCCTCCGGCCCTGGCCCCTGCTCCATGCTGAGCTCTCCTCCCCGGGCTTCTCTGGGTCTCCCCTCGGGAATCTCAAGTATGGACCATGGCATCTCGGCATTCCTCTCCCTTTCGGGCACACCCACATCTTATGCCTCCCCTCTCATTCCAAAGAGAAAACAGCGTTTCCAATTAGAGGGGAATGTGCCCTTTCACCTTGGCTGCCAGGGCGTCCAGGAGGAGGACCAGGGTCCTTGTCCCAGCACGGCCACCCCCATTTTCCTGCCTGTGACCTGCTGGGTGTCATTCCCTCCATAAAAAAACCAGGGACACGCCCTGCCCAGGCCCCTGGTACCGCAGGAAGGGAAGTAGATGAGGCCCGGCCAGCCGCCTGGCGGGGTGGCTGCAGCAGGCTCTCGGGGACAGAGCCCTGTGGTGGGTTTTGACCCTCCCACCCTCGCTGAGCTGCAGCCCAGGCAGACCGGGTTCCGTGTGCCTGTGTGTGCTCACGGGCACAGGGCACCTCCAGTCTGTACTTCCTGGGGTGGATCTGCTGTGAGGGGGTAGCCTGGGCCCTGGGTTCAGGGAACGAACGGTCCCTTCCCTGTGGGTCTGCAGGGTGACCATGGGGTGGGAAGGCCTTCTCCGCTTGTTGGGCTCTCAGCCTGTGCCTCTTGGGATTCCCTCCCTCTCTGGGAACATTTCCACTGCCCTTGCAGGGAGGGCACTGCTCTCTCCCTGGCATTTTCCCAGGCCAGGCTGTTTTTTTCTTAGATTTCAGTGGGGATTTTTTTTGGGGGGGGAGATTCCCAATATTTCTGGAGGATCAGCAGGTTGCCAGGTCCATAGGGTGAGGGACGGCTCTGGGTGCTGGGAGGCCATGGTCTCCTGCCTCTCCCAGGCTCCCCTGGGTCTGCCAGTGGCTGCTCCAGTCACTGTTCCCTCCCTGTGGCCTGAGCCGCCTTCCTGTGCACTGAGCCTGGGCTAAATCTTGCAGCCAAGGTTTTTATACCCACAGGGAGGGTGGAGTGACTTGGCAGGACCCACATTGCCCTTTTCTTGGGCAGCCTGGACCCTGGCTGCCTGGGCTCGGTGCCTGCTTGGCTGGCGGCACCAGGGGAGGGAAGAGAGACAGTGTCACCTGTCCCCTGCCAGGAGTCCACTGGCTTTTCTGAGCCCAGGTGACCTCACCGCAGAGCAGCGAGCACCAGCCTCTGCCCGTGCCTGTGCCCTGGGTGGGCAAGGGCTCTGCTGTATTCATCAGGGTGCTGTTTACTCAGGGGTCTCAGCTGCTGTGTACGTGCCCAAGGCTGGTGGGCCCTTGTTCGGCAGATGCAGTGCAGGGTCAGAGGGGAGACTTGCCAGAGGTGGCTGCCCCATGGCCTGGGTACCCTGCCCCTCGGTCAGCGGTAGCTGGGGGCCAGGTGGGATGACCCGGCAGCTCCAACAGGCACTGTGATCGCTTGAACTGTGCCTTGACTTAAACTTGAAACAGACGGGTTAGGTGGTATGTGGGGTGCACGGGTGTTTCTCTGCCTTCTGTGACCTAACACCCTGGCCCTGGGGTCTGTGGCCGCCCTCCTACCGGTTCTGGGGGCTCCAGTGTCCCTGCGTTTCCATGGCTGGGCTTCAGTGGGCACTTGGCCTCCAGCCTTACCCCTTGGTCTGCCACCCAGAGGGTCTTCTCTGACCTCTGGGCCTGGTTGTACAGAGCTGTCAGGTGAGTGTGCAAGGTGAGGCCCACCCTCTGTCTGCGTCTCTGCCTTACCCGGCAGACCTGGCCCTGCCCACACCGGTGCCAAGGCTGTCACCTCTCCGCTGTCCCTCGGGGCGTCTCTGTGGTGTGAGGCCTGTCGGCTCTGGGGGCAGGTGCACTGGGGGCCTTTCCTTTCCTGATCCCTCCCTCTGCTGTTGGCTTGGGAGGGAGGCAGCATGTGCTCGCCCTTGGAAGTTGAGGCTCAAGGGTGCAAACAACTGGAGGGTGGTCGGAGGGTGCTGGGGGCGCAGTTCCGTGGACTGATCCAGACAATGTGTCACACCTGCACGTGGCGTCACCCTGGGCCGCAGAGGCGAATAGGAATGGGTGAGGATGAGGCCCAGGAGCTGGGGATTCCAGGTGGCCAGTGCCTTTCTGTCCTGCCTCCTCACACTCACAGGGCTCCCAGCCCAGTGAGGTCTCGGGAGCAGGTGAAGGCCTTTCTACCCAGCTTGGGACATGCCAGGTTTGGGTCTTGTGGCCAGACCCACACTGAGCCTTGTTCCCATGGTCACCCTGGTGGCTGGCCTGCGGGGGTGGTGCTGAGATGCCTTGGTCGCCATGGACCGTGTGGAGTGGGACCTCTTACCTCAGGAGGCTATTTCAGTCCCTGCGCCAATGACTCCAGAGTCAGCGTCCCCACGGCCCAGACCACCCCTGCCCCGTTTGTCTCCTTGGACCCCCCCCCGCCGCCACCACCACCACCACCACCAGTGCTTCCTCTTGTGTGGCAGGTCAAACAAACCATAGGATGAAGTTAGCGTAGCAGCGATCACTGGATGTGGCGATCCCTCCCATGAGAGGAGGGCTGCCAAGCAGGCAGTTGTCCAGGTAAAGGGCGAGCCACCAGGCATTGTCTGATGGCCCAGCGAGGAGCTCCGGGAAGACGACCCTGTGCAGCAGAGTCACTGAATCAGACGGCACGGGGGTCCCACACATTCCCAGGATGGTTGTGGGTGCTGGGATGCAGCTGTCAGCACACTGGGCGACATTCCGGACATGACTCCCTGGTGTGGTGCTGGTAAGGCATGTGCCAGGCTGTGTGCGCCAGAAGTGGAGTGAGCACAGCAGCCGATGCTGGCCATGAGCAGAACCTGAGAGAATAGAACAAGACAGTCTGGAGGAGGAGCAGGTGGGCATGGCGGGGGCTGAGCCCAGTGTGGTGGTCAGGAGCTGGGGAGGCGAGGGTGGAGGGCTTAGGAGGAAAGGAGCACATCTGCCCAGCAGTTACACACACACCTACATGTACACGTACTCACACACACCTCTCACACACGTATACTTATACGCATAGGCTGGATTCAGTTTACTAATACTCTCAGTTTTACATCTGTGTTCATGGAGGATGTTGCTCTGTAACTTGTCTTGTGTGTTCTTGCCTTATTTTTATCTAATTAAATTAGTTTGGTATTGTTTCTCCCTCTGTTCTCTGAAAGAGCATGTGTAAGAATGGTATTATTTCTTCTTTTTAAAAAAATATATTTTTATTGATTTCAGAGAGGAAGGAAGAGGGCGAGAGAGAGATAGAAACATCAGTGATGAGAGAGAATCATGGATCGGCTGCCTCCTGCTCACCCCACACTGGGCTGCAACCCAGGCATGTGCCTTGACCAGAATTGAACCTGGGACCTTTCAGTTCTCAGGCTGATGCTCTATCCACTGAACCAAACTGGCTAGGGCTGTATTATTTGTTCTTTATGGGCCTGATAGAATTCATTCTTAAAGCCACCTGCACCTAACATTTCCTTATAGAAAGGTTTTTAATTATATAAATTCAAGTTTTTAATTCCTTGTATCGGTTTTGGTAACTTGTGTTTATGTCATCTACATTTTCTGTTGGCATAAAGCTGTTCACTGTAGTCCTGGTTATTCTCTCAGTGTCTGTGGGGTCTGTAATGATGTCTTTTATTTTTGATAGTGGATGCCTCTCCCCCTTTTCTATCAGTCTAGCTGGATAATTTATCCATTTTCTTAAACTTTTCAAAGGTAACTGTGTTTAATTTAATTCTTCATTTGTCCATTTCCTGTGACATAGATTTTTATTATTTTTATTTCCTTCTACTTTCTTTGGGTTTAATATGAACTTCTTTTTTCTAGTTTCTTAAGGTGGATGTATAGATTATTGATTTTATGCCTTCTCTCTTTTTTAAAAATATATTTTATTGATTTTTTACAGAGAGGAAGGGAGAGAGATAGAGAGTTAGAAGCATCGATGAGAGAGAAACATTGATCAGGTGCCTCCTGCACACTCCCTACTTGGAATGTGCCCGCAACCAAGGTACATGCCCTTGACCGGTATCGTACCTGGGACCTTTCAGTCCACAGGCCGACGCTCTATCCACTGAGACAAACCAGTTAGGGTTAAGCCTTCTCTTTTAACATAAACATTTATGGTCGTAAATGTTCCCAAAGCCCAACTTTAGCTGCATTGTGCAAATTTTTTTTAAATCCTCACCCAAGTATATGTTTATTCATTTACTTATTTCATTGATTTTAGAGAAAAAGGGAGAGAGAGAGAGAAAAAAACATCAATGTGAGAGAGAAACATTTGATCAGTTGCCTCGTGCATGTGCCCTGACTGGGGATTGAACCCAAAACCTAGGCATGTGCCTTGACTGGGAATCAAACACAAAACCTTTTGGTGTACGGGTTGATACTCCAGCCAACTGAGCCACCTGACCGGGGCTTCTACAAATTTTATGTTATATTTTTGTTGTAATCTTTTTTTTAAAAAATATATTTTATTGATATTTTACAGAGAGGAAGGGAGAGGGATAGAGAGTTAGAAACATCAATGAGAGAGAAACATCGATTAGCTGCCTCCTGCACACCTCCTACTGGGGATGTGCCCGTAACCAAGGTACTTGCCCTTGACCGGAATCGAACCTGGGACCCTTCAGTCTGCAGGCCGACGCTCTATCCACTGAGCCAAACCAGTTAGGGCTGTTGTCATCTTTTCTTTGCGTTGTTTAATCTGCTGTTAAGTCTATCCCATAAAATTACATTCCAGATATTGTAATCTTCAGTTCTAAAACTTTCTGCTTGTATTTTTGTAATTTCTATCTTTTTGAGGACCCTAATCTTTTCAGTCATTGTATTCATCCTTTTCTTTAAGTCCTTGAATCATTGAATATATTTATTTTTGTTGTTTAAAGTCTTTTTTACCTTCAGCATCTTTGTCGTGTCTGAGTCTGTTTCTGTTTTCCTGGTTATGGTTGCATTTTTCTGTTTCCTCACCTGATAGGCACATCTGTTGTGTTAGCTATGGGGTGGCGGTCCTGTTGAAGGTCCTCCGACGAGGAGCGTGGTGGTGGTTCCAGCGGGCCATTCATTTGCTGTTGGTTCAGCAAAAGCTTTCTGGGGGCCAGTCTAAAGATACCCTTCCTCTGGGGCTGCTGCTCCCCCTGCAGAGCCTACAGTGGGGCTCTGGGTGTGGGAGCACGCTGTCTTCCTGCCCTTACGACCTCTGGAATGCTGCTTGAGCTCACGGCTCCTTGGAACTGTTGTTTGTGAGGCTCTGTACCCCCTCAGCCGTGTGGTTGGCCAGAGGGTTGGGTGGCTCTGTCCATAGGGCCAGAGTCTCTGGATGAGGCAGCTCCATCCTGTCAGCAGCCCCAGCTGTGTGCCTGCTCCACAGCAGCCTCCTGGGCGCCAGCATGCTGTCCAGCGTCGCCAGTTGCTTTGTGTATTTCACGGTTTGCGGTGGTGGTGGCCGCGGTCTGGGCCCCTGTCTGTTGCTCCATCATCGCACAAGTGGAAATGAGAGTCCCACTTGTGTGTTCTCTCAGCTTTGTGTTCCCGTGTGTCACTTTGAGCTTCTGGTAGCTCCCCCGTTGTTCAGGAGCTCTCGTTCCCAATTCTCAGAGCTCTTGCGCCTCTGTTCAAATCTCTCCGTATGTCACTTTAGTTCTGCGAGGTTCTGATGTCTGGGGCTGGTTACAGAGGAGCCCGGAGGAGGCCGCAGTGATCCATGGGTGAGGGACCAGAGTAGGGGCATTGGGAGGGACTCGTGTGCAGCGTGATCTGCACGCAGACGCTGTGTCTGCAGTGGACAGATGTGCACACAGCTCTGCTGCCAGTGGAGAGGCTCGCAGCAGCGTGTGCACCGGCGCAGTCTCGGGGCTGTTTTCTCCAGTGAAGGAACCAAGGCGGAGGTGGCTGGTTCTAGGACAGGGCAGGGGATGGGACACGGTGAGCCTAGAAGCACCCCCTAGTGCTCAGTTATTCCAGCTGCCTGTGCTGTGGCTGGTCCGTTGGTGTCTGTCCTCGGACAATCTGGGTGGCTGTGGGGGCAGAGGGGCCTTTTGCCCTGGTCCCTGTGGTGCCTGTTCCGTCCTCAGTGCTGAGCTGGGTTGAGCCTGGACAGGTGAGAGGTGGGTGGGGCCCTTTATGGGATGCGGCCTTGAGGAGGGAGAGGGGGGTGGAGGGCAGGGCTGAGGGGGTGGGGATGTGAGCATGGGGCTCCTGGCTGGGTGGGGCCTCTCAGGGATCTTTGTGGACTGCTGCCCCTGTGGTTAGCCGTTCGGGGTTTCGGTGCTTCCTGCTCTCCCACCTGCCAGCAACTGTCAGGAAGGCGTGGCCGCACGGCCTCTCCCCCCACTGCAAGGCCCTGGGCAGCTCACGCCTGGCCTGGATGCCCCAAAGCTGCCAGCCGTGTCTTCCTCCTGCCTCGGGCTGCGTCACTCTGCAGGTGACAGCCCGTGTCTGCAGCCACACAGGGCTGGGCTCAGGCAAGGGGTGCTGTCAGCCCCAGGAGGTCATGGGCAGAGCTGCCGCCTGCTCTCAGAAGAGCTCTCCCAGCTGTGTCAGAAGGGCCTCCAGGTGCCAGGGCCCGGTGACGTGTTCTTCCCTGGGGCTCTGCCCTCCCCGTACAGCACCGCCCGCAAGGCGCCACTTTGAAAAGTTGACTGAGACACGCCCTCATCTAACCAGGCGGGCTGGCCTTGGCCTGTGAAAGGAGCAGCTGTGTGTCTGCCAGGCCAGAGCCCTCCTTTCCCCTGCGCGTCCTCATTGGCTGGTTCCCCGGCAGACTGCCCAGGGAGGGAGCGACGCTGGTGCTGCGGCTCCCACTTCCCTCTGCACCTCTGCGCTGCTCCAGCATGCTGGGGGGTCACAGCAGCCTCCCCACAGACCGGGCTCTGCTCAGCCAGCCCCCCAAGACTGGACTCAGCTGCAAAATGGTGCTTCAGGCGGTCGGCAGAGTGCTCAGGTGAACGCTGGGCACGGGGGTGCTTGTCAGACTTTCCCTGGTCCCTGCCCTGGGTCAGGCTGCAGTTGTCTGCTGCCCTAGGACTTGGTCAGGAACTTTGTTTGCAGGGGGTTCCCCTAAATGCCTGCATCCTGCTGCTCGAGGGAGGGAGTTTGCCCCTGCAAGGAAGGGGCGCCTGTACCTGGGAGGTGAGAAGGGCCTACTGGTGAGTCTTTCTGGCCACAGCAGTCCTGCCTCGTCCCCTCTGAGCCTGTGGGACAGGCCCTTCTCCGTGGGGGTGTGTGGCCTATTGTCTCCAGGCGGGTGATTGGAGCCTGTCTATGAGTAGCCGTGTCCCGAGAACTGACCTAGGCCGTGGCCGACTGGCCACGATCGTTTGCACCTCTTCTTTTACTGCAAGGCCTCCAGTGCCCCCACATGGGTAGCACCTTTCCTCACCCAGTATGAGTGTGCGTGTGCATGGGGGGCCCGAGGGCCATGGCTCAGCCCCAGCTGGAGCAGAGAGGCCCTTGGGGGTCAGGGTCGGTGCTGGAGGGGCCCCGGGGGTCAGGAGCAGCCGTCACTTGGAATGTGTCGCAGTTGAGCTCAAGCCTGCTTTCCCTCAGGTGACTGTAGTGGGTCCTCTGTCAAGTGGAAGCGTCTCGCTTTCCCAGTTCTGTCTGTAACTGTAAGTGAATAGCAGCCGTGGTGAGGGTCTGGGTGTGGGCCAGGCCTGATGGGTGGTCCTGGTGGAGTGACCGCTGAGTTCTAGAACCGGTGAGGTCCGTGCCTCCGGCCGTCTCTGGGCACCTCTGGTGTCCGCCTCTCCCTTCTGCAGCAGGTCAGCTCACCAGGGGGTTTGGAAACGTGAGCAAGTTGGCGGCACTCTCCAGCTCGTTGGTTCCAATTGGGAAAGTGACTGTCTTGGACAGTGTAGGCGGCCGTGTGTGTGCACACCTGTGTGCATTGTGGGTGTGTGCACACCAGTGGGCATGATGGAAAAGGGCTGGCCATGGAAATGGCCCCACGGAAGACAGGGTAGAACCCACGGTCTGAGCTGCACATGGGACTCCAGAGGTCCCCGTGAGCTATGGGGGAGGTGGGGGGAGGGGAGCGGGGCTGGGGCGAGCCCGCCGTTCTCACTTGGGGCCTGGGAAGACTCCAGGCAAAGGTGATACCTGGGCCCGGTGTTGAAGGAAGAGCCGCTTATTTCACAGGCAGAGTGAGAGCGGAACCCGTGGCCACATGGTGGCTGCAATTTGGGGCCAGCGGCGTGTGCAGCTCCTGCCCTGCCTTCTTCTGGCTGCCTGCGGGCAGTCTCCCTCCTGGTGGGGCATTAGCTTATGAAAGCCCCCTTTGTTTGGGGTGCTGACCATGGGCAGTCAAACCAGGAGAAACAGTCCCGCCGCCACAGCCTGTGGAGGTCTGACGGGGACCGGACAGGGGTCCCGTGGCATCTCCCAGGCTCTGTGCCCGTCGGGGTGCAGAGGCGCCAGGCTGGTTGGGACCTGAGAGAACAGTCAGGCCGGGAAGTTCTGAGGTTCAGGACAGTTCAGGCCCCACCCCAGGGCCCTGCATCAAAAACTCGGGTGTAAGGTGTCCATGAAAGGTGGAGAGCCCCAGTGCCAACGGCCTCCAGCATGTCTGTGCCTGGCCGTTAGGGGTGACAGGGTAACCCCACAGCTCCAGCCAGGGTGGGGCTGAGTTCCTGCGCCCCAAGGTGCCCTACGGAGGAGGTTGGTAGGAGCCTGCCTGTGCCTCTGCGAGGGACATTGCTGCCCCCAACCCTGCCTGCATGCCCCCCCAGACAGCTCTTTCTCATGTCTGGGCCCCTGCCCTGAGATAGCCTGGAGTGAGGAGCATTGGCTGAGGCTCAGGGTGGGGTCCTGCTGGCCGTCCTCTCTGTGGCTCCCCTTCTCAGACTACCAACAGCACCCCTTTCCATGGAGCAGTTTCTGTGGGGGCTCCCAGAACCTGAGCGCTGCTCACGTACCCTAGGTCTCTGTAACCCTGCTCCCTCCTCCAGACTTTCCAGCTCCCACACCCCATGTCCCACGAGGCTGTCTCCAGACACAGCCACCTCTGGTCCTTCCTGCTTTCAGGGTCTCCACCCTTCTCTGACTTCCCACGGACACCCCTTCCAGACCTGCCTGCATCCCTCTCCTGGCAATGGCCTGAGCTATCCCAGCATCCGCGAGGGAGCAAGGGAGTAACAATGCACTCACAGCAGGTTGAGGGGGACCGTAGGAAAAGAGGCGAGTGCATTCACCCTGTACCTGGGGACTACCAGCCCTCGCCAAGCCTGACTGGTGCCTTGAAGGTTCATCCCACTTTCAAAACCTGGAAGTTACTTGCTGCTCCTCAGAGGGCGGGACCATGCCAGCCAGGTGCCTAGGGCCGTGTCCCGCGGGCTGTGGGGCAGGCTGGCACTTGGCACTCGGTGTGTCCCCTCAGCTGGGGCCAGCCCACCAGTGCTCTGTGTGTTCCTAGAGCCAGACTCCTTTCTTAGCCGATGGGGGACAGCCCCACTGCACCTCCAGTGGGTCCAGCAGGCCTCACTCACACCTGCGCACATGGTCTAGCTCAGCACAGATGGGCCACACTGACGACTGCAGGGCCCTCCTGGTGAGCGGGGGCTGTGACATTGGTGGGTCTCGTGGACAGGAAGCGTGCAGGCCTGTGCGATGCCCACGATGGTGGCAGTGGCTGGTCGTGGCCGCTCCTGTAATGGCCACTCCAGGCTAGTGCTCAGGCATGTTCGTGAGTCACTAGGTGACACTGCTCCTAAGTAGCAAAGCGTGGAGGTAGGTCAAGCAGCCAGCTCTACGGCCTGGCCCCCACCTTGTCCCGTCCCCATACCGTGGTCACCAGACCCGGAGGCCCAGGCTGTGTGCACCAGCCCTGTGGTGGCCGTAGGCCAGTGTGTGCGAGTGCGGGGGAGGGCGGAGCAGCCTGGTCCAGGCGCTGGACATGGTGCACAGCCGGAGCAGAGGCTGGCACTGGTGCAAGGTGTGTCCTGCAGGCATGTCCTACCTGCCTGGGGCTGAAGGCACCGGGACCTTCCTGGCCAGTTGTGGCTTTCTGACAGGGTGGTGCATCACTCGGGAGCAGGGGCCCAGGGTCAGGAGAAGGACTGGGGGCAAAGAGTGGCATGGCCCACCTGCCCACCCACTCCCAGTGAGTGTCTCAGGGCGTCAGCAGAGCCCCCCCGCCCCCCGGTGCTCCCAGCCCTTCCTGGGGCCTGGTCTCCCTCTGTTGCTCCGACCTGGAGAAGACGGAGCCTCCCTGCCTGGGCTGAGGCTGCGGGGCTCTGAGAAGTTCTGGGCACGTGTGTCCACAGTGAACAGCTCGCCCCCACGGGGACCCCTGAGCGCCCACTGACTGTGTGGCGTCCGTGCTTGCACTCCAGCTGGCCCACCCAGGCAGAGTCAGGGCCCCCGGTCTGAGTCTGTCCCGTCGTCCCCCTGGCACTGGCCACTCAGGCCCTGCCCCGGAGGCCAGCACACGCCGCCTTTTAAGGCGAAGATCTCCTGTGAGAAGCCGAAGGGAAAACATTTCCCTGGCGTTCAGGGACCATTTTTTTCTTCCTGTTTCTCAAATAAACCACCAGCAACTTTTCAAAACAGAACAAAAAAAGGGCAAGGTCAGGGAGCTGCAGAGACCTCTCATCCCACAGCCAGTGCCCTCCCGTTCCGCCCATGAGCCTCGCCTGGGGCGTGGGGGAGGGCCACCGAGGCCCCAGGGCCGTATGTTTTTATTGTAGCTGTGGGGACAAGTGACAGGGGCCAGGAGAGAGTGGGTTGGCTTCTCCTGCAGGTCTGAGGACCCGAGAGAGTGGGCTGCTGGGGCTGGGCCCACACCCGACCACACGCCCCTCCTGGGTTGCAGGAGGCAGGGCCGAGGAGGGGGTCCTGTGCGCAGGGGGACCCTCCCAACGTCCTGCCCATGGACTGCAGTGTGTGACAGACACAGCGTCCTGTGTCTAACCTAGCCTGGCCGGGCAGCTCCAGCTGCGGCTCCAGGCCACTCCTTGGGCAGTTTTCCTTCTTGGGGACATGCTATCTTGTTGACCTGCCTCAGTCGCAGGGACCTGGCCCCAGATCTGGCCTGGGGCAGTGGCAGGAGGCTGGTTCTGGACCACAGCCTCCACCGAGGAGGGGATGCAGCCCCTCAGCACCAGCGAGCACTGGTTCGTGGTGTTTAGCCACCGATGTTCATACTTAGATGGAAGCAAGACGTGTTAGAAATATGGACTCATTCATGAAAAAATAGCCACACACACCTGTTCTGTGTTAAATGATGGCACATTTTTGTGGAAAGAACTGTTTTCCTAAATAAGAAAAAACCTCAGTGAGAAATGGCCGTTTCTGTAGACTTCTGTAGCATTTGGCTGGCACCTCCCTCTCCCTGGGAACCTGCTGAGAGAGAGAGAGAGAGAGAGAGAGAGAGAGAGAGAGAAGCGGGACAGGGGTTATGCGGCTGAGCCTGCAGCCGTGATGATGGGGCTGGGGCTGGGGGGTCGGCGGCAACAGTGCTCAGGACGCCTGCCCACCACCCACCTGCCTCTGGGACTCTGTTCATGGGTCAGGGTGAGTGATGCCCGACCCTGTGTCCTGCTCATCTATCCCGCCTTGGGCGCCAGGCCCTTGGCGTGGGCCGGGCTGGCTGCAGGGCTGTGGCGTCACATATGGGGGAGAGCCCAGAGTTCCAGGTTCAGCCCATGATGCCAGGCTGCCGGCTCATGTGTCTGTGTCCCCCTCTCCCCTGCAGTGGCCAGACGATGGCTGGGGACGGCACGTGGTGCCAGTGGGAGCAGAACCCCCAAGGCATCTCCAGGAGGCTTCTCTGGTGTCCCACCGGCTGTCTCCTGGGGTTCTTGCCGGGCAGTGACGGTGCTCCTTCTCTCGGCAGGAAGTCCAAAGCAAAGCCCAACGGGAAGAAGCCTGCGGCCGAGGAGAAGAAGGTGTACCTGGAGCCAGAGTATGCCAAGTCCAGGATCACCGACTGCGAGTTCAGGGAGCTGGTGGTGCTGCCCCGGGAGATCGACCTCAACGAGTGGCTGGCCAGCAACAGTGCGTGGGGACGGTGGGCGGGCGGCTGGTGGGCTGGGAGCCACAGCAGCTGCAGCTGGCAGGGAGGCAGTGCAGGTGGCCGCCCTCCAGGTCCTTGGGGGATCCCCAGAGCTCTGTCTGCAGAGGGTGTGCTGCCCATGTGGCCAGCGGCCTGGCTGTTGCTCACCAAAAAGGAGGGCTGGACGCTGAGGCATGGGTGGCCAGCCCTGCAGTGCACTGTGGGGCCTCGGTGTGGGCCCTGAGCAGGCCTGGGGCTCAGGGCTCATAGAATGCCACACGAGGGCCGCCTGCACACGTGGTAGGATTCTGCAGGGGACTGGCTCTTCTCTGAAGCGTGGCGGGCTGGAGTGGCCTTCTGTTTACTCATGCCTGATGGCCACCAGCTTCCGCCCGCCTGGTATTTGCTGCCTCTTTGGCAGTGGCTGGTGGCTGCTCCCAAGGCTGGTGCTCCACACGGGCGTTTGTCTCTGGTCTGTGATACGTGCTGGCCGTCCCAGCACAGAGCACTGCCCTGGGCAGTGGCCGCGTCTGAGGTGGCGGAGCTCACGCCTGCTCTTCTCTCCTCTTGCAGCCACCACGTTCTTCCACCACGTCAACCTGCAGTACAGCACTATCTCGGAGTTCTGCACGGGGGAGGCGTGCCAGACCATGGCCGTGTGCAATACGTGAGTGCCGCCTGGCCCTGGGGACTCGCTGGGCTGTGGGGCCATGACCCTGCGGCTGCACTTCCGCCTCCGACCTGCTCACGGTCCCTGTGAGGTCTCCCGGCGGCACAGGGTCCTTCCTCAGCCGTGCTCTCCTGTCCCCACGGGGCCCAGGGCCTGGCAGGGAAACGGGAAGAGAGCCCAGCCAGGGCAGGGACACTGACCATGTGGGTCCTGCTGGGGTGTGGGTGCCAGGAGCTGGCCTGAGGCTAACAGGCCCGATTCTGAGGGACAGGACATGCCCGGTGGGGTTCCTAAGACGACAAGCCCCTCGAAGTTGCAGGCGCTCCCTGCTCCAGCTGGCCGTCCTCCACTAGAGGCTCCTCTTCAGGGCTCCTGCACTGCACAGGGAGGGAGACCCCTACAGGCCTGTGCTGGTCGCTCTCCCTGGGACCTCGTGCCATGTGTGTCCTCAGCAAACAGCCCCTGGCAGCACTGCCCTGGCTCAGTGCGGTGTGGGAAGGAGAGCCACCACGTGGCCAGGGCTTGCCCCCAGCCTCCAGAGCAGGAGTGAGGGACGTGGACACATGCCGACAGGAGGCTGGTCACCAAGGAGGAGGCCCGGAGCTCCTCTCTGCGGCCTCGAGCACACCGCCCTGCATTCACACTGCATACGACGGTGCTGGCTCTCAGCCCCTGGGTCCTGCTCTCCTGGCCCCACTGGGTCGCAGCTCAGGGCCAGATCACGTGGGAACAAGGTCACATGGCACCGGCTCTCTCTTCCTTGTTTTTGGGGAAGAGCATGAGGTGGCTGAGGTGGCCCTCATGTCCCACTGTGAGGCATGGCCCAAGGGAGGACGGGGCAGGCAGGGCGGGTGAGCTGGGCAGGAGGCCACAGAGTGGGACAGAAGTGGCTCCCGCAGCAAGTGTGGTGGGAGGTGTGCAAGGACGGGGTCTTCTCCCCTGGACTCTGTCCGCACCGGTCCAGTCAGCCCCCTTATCAGACACAGCTTAGGTCCCACAGCTGTGTCCCCAGGGCCTCGGAGGAGAAGCCTGGGCACCTGCCACACCTCCTCCAATGGTGGCCACCCACCTGGCGCCACCTCTGACTGCAGCAGGCCCCTCGCCCCCGGACCAGGCGGCTGTGTGGCTGGGGTGGCGCCGTGACCAGCCTCTCTGTCCCCACAGACAGTACTACTGGTATGATGAGCGAGGGAAGAAGGTCAAGTGCACTGCCCCCCAGTACGTCGACTTTGTCATGAGCTCTGTGCAGAAGCTGGTGACGGATGAGGACGTGTTCCCCACGAAATATGGTAGGTCTCTCAGCAGTTCCCCTCAGTGTCAGGTGGGCGTGGCTGCAGATGAGGAGCAGGCGGCTGCCTGACCTGGCGTCTGCCACCCTGGGTCAAGATGCCATCCACCCCAGACTCTGGGACCTGTGGGCCTCGAGCAGCCAGCGTGGGTGTGTCCAGCTGGACAGGGCTTGGCGGTGCTCTGGGTAATCCTGAGCTTCCGGGGGCCTCCATCTGGCTGGCAGGACATCCCCGTGTGCCTCCCCTGGGTCCAGGCCACGTAGAAGGAAGCATGCAGGACCCCAGGGGCCAATCCAGGTGTGGGCGGCATGTGGCGGGTCTCTGACCTCTGGTCGCAGAGGTGGCCCGGGGGGTTCAACTCTTGGGGGCTGGGCCCCGGGGACAAGTCACTCGAGTGTGTGCTGGTGGCTGCTCAGTGAGGGCTGCTGGGGGTGATCCTGCCTGCCTGGTGAGGGCTCCGAGGGGCAGGAGGGGCGCTGTGGGGAGCAGGGCCAGGGTGACGCAGCCCTGTCCGCAGGCCGAGAGTTTCCCAGCTCCTTCGAGTCCCTGGTGAAGAAGATCTGCAGGTACCTGTTCCACGTGCTGGCCCACATCTACTCGTCCCACTTCAAGGAGACCCTGGCGCTCGAGCTGCATGGACACTTGAACACCCTCTACATCCACTTCATCCTCTTCGCCAGGGAGTTCAATCTCCTGGATCCCAAAGAGACCGCCGTCATGGACGACCTCACGGAGGTGCTGTGCAGCGGCGGGGGCCACGGTGGGGGCAGCACGGACGGGGCCAGCGGTGGGGGTGCAGGGGCACAGAACCATGTGAAGGAGAGGTGAGCCGCACGGCCAGACAGGCGTGCACGTGTGCAGAGACGGTGGCATGTGTGCCTGCGTGTGTCCACCTGTGTGCGCACATGTGCTGGGCATGCTGGGCAGGAAGTCAGAGAGGTGGCGCTGCCCAGACCAGGCCATGCAGAGTGTGGACCCCGGAGCCGGCGTCTGCCTGCTTCCCGCGCCGTTTTCCTGTTGGATGGACAAGTGCCGCTTGTCGAGAAGCACCTGGGACTCCTTCCTCCGCTCAGCACACCGAGGGGACTCTGCTCTGTTTCCTCCGGGCTTCCTTTCCTTGTCTTCTCTGCGGCCCGGCCCCACCTCCCCGGCTCTGCCGCTCTGAGAAGTCGCCAGTGAGATGGGGCTCCTCCCAGGCCTTGGGCTGCAGACCTGGGTTCCTCTTGGTTGTGTTGTTTCAGGGTGGGTTATCTTAGATTCCTCCTGTCTCCCCTCGACTGGATCTTGGCTGTTTGCAGTTCAGCTTGGGGGGGCAGGGAGGCCAGCGATGCTCTGTAGGGCCCCCCCAGCTCATGTCCCCGTTCCTCCTGCCCCTGCCGCCCAAGAGGGACCCCTGGACTGGCCGGCCTTGGGACCGAGGCATCGGGGGCGGCAGCCTGTGCGGAGCACCTGTGGGCAGAAGGCAGAGCCTTGCACGCTCTGCTCCTCTCTGTTTGCTCGAATAAAAAGAATTCTCTCAGGTTAGCGCCTGTGTGTCCTCAGCGTCTTCCTGACCTGTGCTGAGGGTGGCCTGGCCCTGCAGCCACTACTGTTTCCCTCCCTTTGTCCCCCATCCCCCCAGAGGTCCCCACACCCCCCCCTGGGGCCACCTCCTCCCTGTGGCCTGGGGTGTAGAGTTCTCACTGGCTTCCAGGACCCATGCTGGCTGCGGCCAATGGCAGATGCTGCCCTTTCTGCTGGGGCAGCCACAGGCTTCCCCACTGACCCCTGGAGGGAAGGCACACCTGTGTCACCCATCTCCAGAGGCCGGATCCACTCTCCCTGTGCTGGGCCTCAAACAGGTGGCAGGGACTCTAGAGCGTGGGTGAGAAATGGTGGGGTTTCCCAGTGGGCTGAACTGCAGGGGCCATGCTGGGTGGGCAGAGGGAGGTTCGGGACAAGGGGGTGGGGAATGCATACAGTGGGGCAGAGCATGAGGAACAAATGGGGGAGGGGCTGTGTCCAGGCCCTGTGTGGGCAGAGGAGGGGCTCTGGCAGGTCCTCCCCCTTGTCTGACATCACACTTGGTGATGCGGGGACATGTTGGGGTCCAGCCCCAGCAGGTCCAGGGGTTCCCAAAGGTGTGGACGGAGTAGGCGAAGAAGGAATGACATGGAGATAGCGTTCAGTTGATCAGCAGCCTAGCCAGGTTCTCTAGTCAGGTTCTAGTCAGGTTCTAGTCAGGTTCTCTCTTTATTCTCCTGTTACATCTGTATTTATACCAGTTGATTTTAATCCTATCCATTCTATTCCAAAGGTTAGGGCGTTTGTTATCTCCATTCCAAGGTCACTACTCTACTGTTCTGTTCAGCTACAAGGAAGTAACTGAAGGAGATTATCCTAAGTAAAGATTATGTAGCTTAAGCGTGATTGTTCGTAGTTGAGGTGATTAACTACCCGCCTGGCACTTAGTTAAGGGGTTTTACTGATTTATTCCCTTCCTTAGTCCTGTTAATCCCTAACTCCAGGGAAAAATCCCCACCTGGGGAAACAACCTTTCTCGGGGAGGTGGCCTCATAGTGCTAAGAATTGGAGCAAACATATTAAGGACAGTATGCCAGGTCCCTTGAAACATATGCTGTGCAGATGTTTCTTCCCTGTAGCAACTGTGTCAAGCAACAAGGATGAACCAGCCTCCGGCAGGGACAGCCTACTCTGATGATTGGTTTCAGTCACGCTCACCCCCAGGCACCCCTTAAATGGGGGGGGGCAGGCCCTGGTGTCTGTCTCCCATCTTGAGGGGGCTCCTGTGCCCTCCCACAGGGTCCTGGGTTTCCTGCCTTCCGGATGGGCCCCTGGCTCTAAAGCTCAGAGCCACAAAAGGCACCTGTGGCTCGCTGGACCCTGCTCTACTTTCCTGTGTAAGATTGTCATTTGTGTTTTCATTTTCAGACTCCCGGAATTCATTACTAGCTGGTGTTGCTCAGTGGATAGAGCATTGGCCCTCGGACTAAAAAGTTCCGGGTTCAATTCCGCTCAAGGGCACTTACTTTGGTTGGGCGAGTGCGGAGGCAACCAATTGATGTGTCTTTCTCACATTGATGTTTCTTTCTCTCTGTCTCTCCCCCTCCCTTCCACTGTCTCCGAAATCAATGGAAAAATAGCCTCAGGTGAGGATGAACAACAACAAAAATAGGACTGACACTGGGTTTTCTTTTCAGGCTGCTAGAATTCCTTACTAGGGTGCTGTTCTCAGAATATCCACGAGGGGCCACTATTGCATCACCTCTGCAAGGTGCCCTCTACGACTGTCAATTAGGGTTTTTTCCGGCTGGGCGGCAGGGTTGACTTTACCATCTGCAGTAACAGGAACAGACCAGCAGAGGGTGACAGCCTCTGCCAGCTCCCAAGAGACCCCAGGCAGGCAGCTGGGCTGGGCGGAAACCACACCTGGTTTCCCTAAAGCAGGGGTGAGTGGGAGGCTGAAGGATGGCTTTGGGGCCAGCTGGCCAACCAGATGCCCTGGGAAGCCTGTTCTGCCTGCCACTCTGCGGATGAGTCTCTGGTGGTCTCACTGCGCAGGCCAAGCCCTCCAGGAGCTGGTTGGCAGCACAGACTCGGTGCTCATGGCGTTTGGGGGTGGGGCGGAGTGCCCACCTGGTGTCTGCACCCCTCTGTCAAAGGGATCAACCCACTGGCCCTGCCCAGGCTGATTGGAGGACCCTGGGGCTGCAGGCAGGACCTGGGGGACTAATGACTCAGCATCTCCCTGGAGCTGCAGGGGATCGCTGAGGATGCTGTGAGCTGAGTGGGGCTCCAGGGGATGAGAGAGGCTGTCACGGAGGTGGGGTGGCATCAGGGATGTGGACCAGGAGGCACCGGGGCAGAGCCACGTCTCAGAGCGAATGCAGGAAGTCAGCCGGTTTTCAGACCCTGAATCAATTTCTTTTTGAGGTAAAACAATCTGCCAGGGGAGGCAGGTGGCGATAGCCAGGCACAGAAAAAATGATGGTACTTTGTAATTTAAGCCACAGAAGGCGAGGGGAGGCCCGGCGTTCTCCACACAAGGCCCTCGCCCAAAGGCAGCTGGACTCTTCTTAGGTTAGCAGCTGGGAGGGACCTCGGGACAAAGAGCAGCCGCCCAGAGGCACTGGTGCAGTGACAGGACCCCTGTCCACTGGGGGTGGAGGAGGGGAGGGTGGGGGAAGAGTGAAGCCCATCAGAGCAATGGCCACAGGGTGAGGGGCTGCTTTCCCAGAGGTCACAGGTAAAGGAGAGGTCACAGGTAAAGGAGAGGTCACAGGCTGTGGGTTCAGTTTTTAGCTCTGCCCTTTGACGGCTGTGTGCCCTCGAGGTGGTCGCTCGCTCGCCCTCTCTGTGCTGCAGTAGCTTCACCTGTGCAATGGTTCACAGCTGCTCCTCACAGGAGTGTGGGGTGATGGTGTGTGCGCCCCACTTGCCCTGAGGGCTTTCCACTTCCCAGTCAGCACCCCGGCCTCACCACCCTTCCCTCCCCCAGCCTCCAGGGACGGCACGGGCCCCTCTGGACCTCTTGCTTTTTTCTCTGGAGGAGCCACTGCTCTCCTGTCTCCTTTCAATCCCAGTTGTCACGGTCCCAGCAGGATAGAGATGACACGTGCGAATTATTTTCTGGAAGGACTTCGGCAAAGGGACTGTTAACAGGTGCGAGAGCAGGGCAGACAGCCAGGGAGGTGGCAACCAACCGAGGTCTCAAGGGGGCAGGGCCATATAAGAGTGGTCACGTGAACAAGGGGGCGGGGCCATGTGATCAGAGTGGGCAGGTGAACAAGGGGGCGGGGCAACGTGAAGATTGAAGGGATGTGGACAGGAGCCACCAGAAGCTGAAGAGGCCGGAAGGACCCTCCCCTGGAGCCCTCCCAGTGAGCACAGCCCCAGACGCCCCGATTTCAGATTCTGGCCCCAGAACGGGGAGAGCACGTGTTCCTGTTGGTTGAGGCCAGTTTGTTGTCATGGGAGCAGCAGCCCCAGGAAATAGTCCCCTCCTGGCCCCTCCTTTTGGGGCTTTGACCGGGTTCTGGGAACAGCTGAGCCCTGTGCCCCGCAGAGGGGACCCCCTAGATCTCTCACTGCAGGGCTCACAGGGAGACCCATCCCTGTGTCTGTGTCTCAGCCCTGCCTCCCGCTCCCCCGGGCTCCTCGGCAGCGACAGTGCAGTGGGCGCACGGGGCGGGCTGCTGGGTGGGAAGCGCAGCCTCGGGGCTCAGGGACTCCCCGCTGCCTCGCTGAGCCGCCCCCTCCCCTGCAGGATGGTGCAGGGTTCCCCCCAGCCCGCCCTCCTCTCCCAGGCCTTCCCCCTCATGAGTCCAGCCTGGGCCTTGGCTTCCTGGGGCACCTGGTTGACAGGAGCTGACAGCTGGGTTGTCATCCCCATATTCCAGATGCCAAAACTGAGGCTCAGAGAGGGGAGCAGAGGTCCCTACCCCCAGCCCCCCTCCCCCTCCACTCAGCCCAGCTCACAAGCCGCTCCCTGGCCGCTGCCTGGTTACAAAGGAGATCAAGGAGGCAGAGGGTCCAGGTAGTGGGTTCTGGGCCAGAGGTCAGAGGTCTAATATCAGAGTTCAAAGGTCCAGGGTCAGAGCTTAAAGGTCAAGGCTCTATAAGAGGACAAGTGTTCGGGTACGGTTCAAGTTTGGGTTTTAGGGTTAGGGCTAGGGTTAGGGCTGTGGCTAGGGTTAGGGTTAGGGATGGGTCATGGGTTAGAGGTCAGGGGTCAAGAGTTTGGGTTTCAGGGTTAGGGTTTTAGGGTTAGAGTTAGAATTAGGAGTCAGGGTTGGGGTTAGAGCTACGAATAGGGCTAGGGTTAGGGATGAGTCATTGGTTAGGGTCAAGAGTCAGAGATCAAGGGTCAGAGTCCAAAGGTCAAGGGCCAAAGGGTCAAAAGGTCAAACATCAATGGTCAGAGGTTGAAGGTCAAAGATCAGCGCTGAAATTTCAAGGGTCAGAGCTTAAAGGTCAAGGGTCAGAGGTCAAGTGTTTGGGTTTGATTTTAGAGTCAGGTGCAGGTTTTAGGGTTAGTGTTTGGATTTTAGGGTTAGGTATTTAGGGTTAGGGGTTAGGGCTAGGACTAGGGTTAGGGTTAGGGCACAAGGTTAGGGTGAGGGTTAGTGTTGTATGTGTGTTCCCCCACGTCCCGTGTGGTTTAGGGTTCAGGATCTGGAAGAGGAGCCGCACACAACTGAAAGAGAAGAGACCAGAGATAATTTGGAAATATTGGGGGGCCAGGTGGGCAAGTCCAACTCAAGGGGAAGGACCTCCACTGGTGTCCAGGCTTCGCCAGCCTTTTATTCAACTTTGGTTACACATAAAGCCCTTAGTCAGGCAGGTAATTGCGGTAGCAGACAGACTATCTTAAAGGTCAGTAAATATTAGAAGGATTTACTCTGAGACTATTTGATCAGGAAATAGCTTGAGCCCCCATTGTCAGGACTAGACAATCGGTGCATAACTCAGGCCCTGCCGTGGGTTCAAGGGTCACCAGCCTTCCGGGATCCTTGTTTGCACTTCTTGGTAGTGAAGACAATGGGCAGCCTCCCACAGGTTAGGGTTAGGGTTAGTGTTAGTTGAAGTGGGAAAAGAGGCTTAGGGTGAGGGTGAGGGTGAATGGAGAGGTAGGAGGTGGGGGTGGGGGTGATGTGAAGATGAGGGTTTAGGCATTAGGGTTTAGAGATTAGGGTTAGGGTTAGGATTACGGTTAGAGGGTTAGGATGGGGGTGGGGGTGAGGGTGAGGGTCAAAAGTGGAAAAGGTGAATTTGCTTTGGAAATGGTGAATTTGCTTTGCAAAAGATAACTTTGCAAAAGGTGAATTTGAAGTGAAAAAGTGGAAATTTGAAGTGGAAAACATAAATTTGCTCTTCAAAAGTTGAATTGGCTGTGCAAAATGTGAATTTGCTTTGCTAAAGAGGAATTTGAAGTGAAAAAGGTGAGTTTGCTTTGAAAAGATGAATTTGCTTTGCAAAAGGTTATTTTGCTTTTCAAAAGTTGAATTTGCTTGGCAAAAGATAAATTTGAAGTGGAAAAGTTGAAGTGTAAAAGGTGGATTTGCTTTGCAAAAGATGAATTTCAGATCTGCCACATTCTAGAAGGTGCCTGGGAAAAACCTGTTTGAAAGGAGACTCTGGACGAGGTTGGACCTGAGACGAGTTGTTCTTACCTGTTGGATTTCGGGGGCTACGGGCCTGGCTCATCCCCGAACCACCACTTTATGTCACTGCCGGGTCGGTGCCTCTGACTGAGGGCCTGGCTCTCTTACTACGCATTCTGCCCACGTTGCGTCCTTCAAAAGGGGGTGGGACCAGTGGGGTCTGTCCCCATGGTGCCTTGCATGTAGGTGCTACAGGGGAAATGACCTTCATTTGTCTGAAAAATGATGTGCGAGTTTGCTATTAGAATAAATTCCAGGCTGGGAAGAGGAATCTGAAATCAAGGTTAAATGAATACCCCTTCACTAGAGAAGTAAAAGGGCATAAGTATTTTTTCTCCAAAGTGCTAAGTGCTAGGTCTTATAATCATGCATTCTATGTTTATGTTTGTAATATGTAACAAAGATGTGATAGGAGAAAAGCCTTCACTGGGTTCATGGGAAGTAAGGGAGGTCTGTTCTTCCTGTTACTGTAGATTTCTGTTATTCACATTACCAATAGAAATAGAAATACAAACATGGTTGATAATAATAGTAAAACTATGATCACAGTGTACCTCATTTATGAACTTTCAATAAGATGGGACTAATATCTGTTATGCCCAGATTTCAGGATCCCCAAGAGACCACACCAGGGAGCCAGCCGAGTCCGATGCAAAAGCAGAGAGTCTTTTATTCAAACCCGGGCTTGGCTCCCCTACCCTCCTTACTGACACAGCAGCAAGTGGCAGAGAGTGGCCCAGCCCTGTGGGGAGAGAGGTTTTATAGTGAGGGGAGGAGAGAGGACTGTGGGCCCTGCCGATTGGCCAGGCGCAAGTCAGTATCTCGTTACACAGGATGTGGTCGTATCTATGGCGCGCACTTCCCTTGATTGTCATTGGTTAGTTTAAAGAAATCCTGGGTGTGGCTAGCAGAGGCTTGGGCTTCCTGGAAGAAGCTTGCCGAGCACATGGCTGCCCAAAAATGGAGGATCCAGGGTAAGATGGAGGGCGTAGTCCTCGCCCTTTCAATATCCTCCAGTGAGGATTAACAACAACAAACAAACAAACAAAAACATTTCCCCTAAGAACAGAAACAAGACGGGGATGCCCACTCTCACCACTCCTGTTCAACCTACTACTAGAAGTATTAGCCATTGCAATCAGACAAGAAGAAGAAATAAAAGGCATCCAAATTGGAAAAGAAGAAGTAAAACTGTCCTTTTTTGCAGATGACATGATACT
>NW_005872807.1:34218-41781 GCF_000147115.1 Myotis lucifugus | reverse complement strand
AGACACGCCCCTCCAATGCAGGGCTGTTGTCTGTTAGGCGCGAGACACCATTTCCTAATTTTTTTTAAAAAAATATATTTATTGGTTTCAGAGAGGAAAGGAGAGGAGAAAGAGATAGAAACGTCAATAATGAGAGAGAATCACTGATCGGCTGCCTCCTTGCACGCCCCACTGGAGATCGAGCCCGCAACCCAGGCATGTGCCCCTGACCGGAATTGAACCTGGGACCCTTCAGTCCTCAGGCCGGACGCTCCATCCACTGAGCCAAGCTGGCTATGGCGCCATTTCCTAATTTTTGACGGAGGACGAGGCTTGTGGAGGGGAGGCACACTAAGGGGAGGTGGGGGTTCATTCCGAGAGTAGCCCCGGGGGGGATGGGAGGTTCCCCCCACACCGCCAAAGGGAGGATGGGGCGGGCTAAAAAAATCCCAATTAAAAGCCCACAGCACCTGGTATTCCAAGGTGGTCTCCCATCCAAGTACTAACCAGGCCCGACCCTGCTTAGCTTCCGAGATCAGACGAGATCAGGTGCGTTCAGGGTGGTATGGCCATAGACCCTGAAACCGGCCTCCGGGAACCTCAAGAGCCCGCGGCGCCGGGCCTCCAGGCCCGCTGAGCCCTGGGCCCCCTGGCTGACCTGGTGCTCAGCTCCCCCGACCCTCCGCCCTGTCCGCCCGACCTCCCTCTAGCCGGGACTGGATCTGTCCCTGCTGAGCCACCAGCTGCCTCTCATCCACCTTCTGAGCTTCCAGGGCAGGAGAGCGGCTCCCGGTGGGGGTGCGATGTCCTGGGGAGCCCAGAAGGGGGCGCCCTCCCCAACTGGGCTCCGCTAGGGATTCCACTTCACATCCCCATGGCAGCATTTTGTTGGGGAGAATCCAATGGCTAAACACTTAGTTGTGACCAAAAATGAGCATGTGCCTAGGCAGGGTCCAGGGAGTGGAGGTGGAGGCCGCCCACTGTTATGGGTTGACTCAGCGAGATAGACCACTGACTCAGAATTTAAATTTAGGAACCTTTATTAAGCTGGCCAGCTGTCTGCAGTTCAGCCTTTGCTTCGAACTGCAGCACCTGACTGCAAGAGTTATGGCTATTTATATGCAAAAACTACAAAGTTACAAAGCCATGCTTACGCAATTTGTTCCCAACACAGTATAGCATTATCACCTTCCTGTCTATGTTTTCCGGGAACAGAGAGCACAGTATATTGAGGAGGGACCATGAGACCATATCTCAAGGCCTGACCTGATGTCAGTACCTTCCTATCTGTCTGTTCCAGGAACAGACAGCACAGCGTGCCCCGATATGCAGCCCAGTACATTCCCTACTGGTCTTATTCCCGAATCAAATCTTTGATTCAGCACCCTCCTCTACGATATGAAATTTGAGGAGGCATTTGGCAATGCAGGGGCCAAATATGAGCCCTAGGAGGAGCAGAACGACTGGTCCTGCCAAGGAGGAGAGCAGGGTAGTTAGCCAGGGGGACCAGGAAGTTTTAGCTGGGGCTGGGTGCTGTGGCTGGCTCGGCCTCTCTGGCTTGTGTAGGGGATGCAAGGGGCCAATCGGGTTGAACCACCGGGGAAGAGTCTGGCGTTGAATGGTGAAGAGCTGGCCAGGGTCTCGGACGCTTCACCCAAACGAGATCACCCAGAGAGAAGGCAGGCTGTGTTGGACTGGATCTCAGCACGTCCTCCTCCCGTATGGCTCTCACCACCCGTCGTGCTGATGTGGCGCTGCTCTGCAAAGTCTGTAAGGACTTAAGCAAATTTTGGGTAGAGAGATGGGCGACTTCCTCCTCCCTCAACCTGGGCACCAATGGCAGAGGTTGCCCAAACATTATCTTAAAAAGGAGTTAGCCCTTGGATGCATGGGGTGCACCTAGCTCTGAAGAGAGCAAAAGGAAGGAGACTTACCCAGTTTTCGCCAGTCTCTAATTTTAATTTAGTTAATGTTTCCTTTAAGATTCAATTTATCCTCTCTACCTGTCCAGAACTCTGTGGTCTACAAACCCAATGCAATTTTCAAGTAACTCTTAGGGCCTTAACTATGGATTGTAACTTTGGCGATAAACGCCAGGCCATCGTCGGACCCATGTATAGTGGCAGGCTAAACCGGGGACAATTTCGGTGAGGAGTTTTCTAACTACTACCTGTGCTGTCTCTGCCTTGGTTGGGTATGCCTCAGGCCAGCCAGAGAAGGTATTAATGAAAACCAGCAAGTATTTATACCCTCCTTGTCCTCCTGATATCTCGGTGAAGTCCACTTCCCAGTGTTCTCCGGGGTTCTGACCTCGGAATCGCTGTCCTGGCACGGCCACAACAGGGGGCCCTTGATTCACTCGGGCACACACTTGACACCTTTTAGCCAACTTTTGAGATATTTTCTGGAGCCCTGAGATGTAAAATTCTCTTCCCAGTAGTTCTGATAGCTTCATTCCCCCAGGTGGGTGTTCTGGTGGGTCTGGGAAGCGATGGTCCGCCCCAGGGCTTCTGGCATTATAGGCCTCCCATCTGGCAGAATTAGCCATCCAGCCTCTCCTTCCCGGGCCCTTAGTTTCTCAGCTAGCCTCTGCTCCTCTGGCAGATGAGTAGGCTTCTCTGGGTGCCTTCGTGCTGGCAGGGTTATGAGAACTTCTAGGGGCCCTACTGGTCTTTTAGTCAATTCCTTGGCCCCTATATGGCTGCCAGGTGGTTAAGTATCTCAGGAGCTTTTTCCTTTCCTCCTGAGGTCAGGAGACTTCTTTAAGGTGGCTCCCGTGTCCTCCTGTAAAGGCAGTGTGAGGAGATATATCCCTGTAGTTCCTGGGTAGGTCTGGCAGGGCCAGTGCCGGGGCGCTTACCAGGGCTTCTTAGATCTCCCCTGGCTCCTCCTCATGTGCCCCCCGCTACCGGGTACCTTCCTCTACGAAGCTGCTCCCGTCGTCCATGTAGAGGGTCTCATCCGGATTCTGCAGGGCTGGTCCACAAGGTCCTCACGGAGGGAAGTGAGGGTAGTCAGTGTCTCCTTGCAGTCAGGCAAAGGGGCCTCTGTCTTCTCGTCAGGGAGGAGTGTGGCAGGGTTCAAGGCAGCTGTTTTCAGGAAGCTGAAATGTTTACTCTTTTTCCCTTTCCCTACCAGAGGGCCTGAGTGAGTGCTATGAGTTCCACAAGGAAGTCCACCTTTTGGTCCCCCCCACTGTCAGGGTTATTCTGGGCTCCTGGGGGCCAGCCGAGCCCCAACAACCCCAATCCACCTCCTCCACCAGCATGGGAGGGAGTCGGTTCCCCTGCACATTCAGGGCACTCCCTTTTCCAATGTCCTTTCTTTCTGCAAAATGCACATTGATTTTTCCCAAGCCTGGGTTGGACTCCTTTTCTTCCGCGAGGCTTTTCTTTGCCCTTGTTGTCTCTCCGGCCCCTTGTGCCATTTTCCTCGTTTAGGGCCAGGAGGACCTTGGCCATCCAGGTGTTTAAACCTGCCATTGGGTCCTTCAGACTGTCCAAAACCTTCTGGGCCACCTCAACCAACTTAGAGATTGATTTCCCCTCAAAGCCTTCTAACTTCTGTCATTTTTTCCTAATATTTGGGGCCGACTTGGAAACAAATGCAACATTGACAGCCCTCCGACTTTCCAGGGCATCAGGGTTAGGCCCCTGGACTGTCTCTGTCACCTTAGAGAGGTTTGTGGGTCTCCAAGCAGCAGCTCAGATGCCCCCTAATAGAGTCTGGCGATACCGATCGAGAGCCTCCTTTCCCCTGTCACTATAGGGGTTCCAGTTGGGTTGCCTGGAGGGAAATACAGCCTCTAATCTGTCTTTTATTTGTTCTTTCAGAATGGACTAAAGGAGCTTTATTTCCCTACAGGGTCTTATATGTCACAGGACCTCACAGGGTCTGTAATTCCTGGAACAGAGGGCTAGTATTCACCACTTTATTAACCCCCTCTGTTCTAGACAGGCCTTTCCCAGTTTCCTACAGTTGAGGTTTTGTGCCACCCCTGACATGGGCATGGTCACACAGGCCTGTAAGACAGTATACAGGTTGCTAACTGTCAACTGTCTCTCAATAGAGACCAAAATTTAATGGGTATTCTTCTTTGCTCACCTGGGCAACTGCCCTCTCGGCAGCTAGACACCCTTTACTTTTTGGGTTCATTCCACATAGCCTTTTTCCAGGACAGTTTACATATAGGCCAGTTCTTCTTCCTAGCCACAAATACAGTTTGTCCAATTTTCTTGAAATGTATTCTGGCACAGGAGAAAGTTGTTTTGCTGTACATAGGTAGCTTAATCCCTATACAACTGGTCTTGGACCTCTGTCTAGCAAATTGCAGTCTATAAGTTCAATATGCAGCCTCCGGTCCTCCTAACCCAACGAGGTTTCGGCTAGTCTCTGAGTCAGACTTCTCCTCTCTTGGAGAATTTCAAAGTCCTGATGGCTCCCAGGTCCAGGGAGAGTGCCCTTTTCTTAACTCTATTTATGGTTACAGGGCCCTGCTTTCCTTGTCATCCCACCAGTCCCTTCTCTCAGCCCAGGCCTGATTGATTCAGCACTGGAGGGGTTAAAAAGAATAAACCAGGGCAGAGAAAGACTGTGCTTAGTTACTTTTTGTGACCTTGAAGTTCATTGATAAGACCTGTTAGGTCTGCAGCCAGTAACTTAACTGCCAACACCCCCGCCCCCCTTCTCTCATTCACTCCCTAATCTGGTCTGGAGCTGGGAATAGCGCCTCGGTCTGCCTTGCTTCCCCAGAGGGCTGCCTGTCTAGCCCCAGATCTAGAGGGCTGGCCTGCCATAGTGGCAACATAGGAACTGCAGGACTGGCAGATGTCGCAGTTTCTCCCCCCCCCCTTTCTCTCTCCCCATACGCTGTCCCTGTGTAGTATGGGACAGACTGAAGGGGTTGAAGGATGACAAAGCCCCTCCCTTTGGTGGGTGCGGAGGGAAGACAATTGGCATCCGGGGAGGCAGGGGCTCCGGGTCAAGAGCTGGTGGTGTGGCCTGGGCCTGAGGCCCGGGCTCACCCAAATCCGGCGCCAGGGGACCATAGGGGGCGGCCGGCTAATGGGTTCTTCCTGCTCTCCCTGAAGGACCGGGGGAGCCTTTCCCTTCTGGGGCCCGGCCAAAAGAATTGTCTGTCTCTGTCCCAATTTTCCCTCGGGAGGCAAGCCCTCATTTACCGGGATTTCTTGGACAATATGTCAACCCAAACCTGAATATAAGGAATTTGATTAGGATGCCCTGGGCGGCCGTGTATGACATAATGGACCCGGTAGGCAGTGGTCAGATCAAAGGACCCTGCATCCGGCCACTCCTCCTGGAAAGTGGGCCACTCTCATTCACAGAATCGCTGTAAATCAAAAGCATTAACATTATAACCTTTAAATCTACCCAAGAACTTCAGTTTAATACAGTAAATTACAACCTAGGTAAGAGCAGCTGATAGAAGTCTTTATTAACTAAGTGGGCTAATTCTCCTTAACAGTGAGCAAAAGACTCAGAAAAATGATTTTTGCAGCTGCCGAGAGACTGTTTGCAGACTGCTAAGGGGCCAGCCCAAACGTTCAGCCAAGCATACCAACAGAAAGCAGAATAAATCAAAGTAGCTCTTACTTCACACAGACCAGTAATGATTTACACTTTTTTCCTCCTTCTCTGTAGTAAATTGGCTAGTCCCACACAAACTTTGTCCCGACCCCATGATGATTGGTGGCGAGAGACAGACAAGGGAGGGGGTGACCTGTTTTCACAGATCCTCACTCAGATGCCCGCCTGGCCGCGTCCCTTGGGAGCTTAGATTCGTCGTAGCTAAGGTGCACCCGTATAAACCCCGGGCCTGGTCACCTCCACATGGGGGTGAGTCACCGTTATGCCATATGACGAATCACGGAACCGCAGGTTGGGGCCCACTCGGACTCCGTAACCGAAGTCGTGGAGCCACACAAAGGAGAGGAGAGGGCAGGCCCCCTCCCTCCACACTCACACACTTTCACCAGACATTCACTCAGAGTTTAAACAATCCACCCAATTCCTAACAAATTCCTAATTCCTGAGGGAGCTCTATAGCTTCCCGGGAGGTGATCAAGCTCCCCTTCCACTCACCCGGAGTGGGCCTGACTGATAGGGGGTCGACGAAGATGACTGACCCTACCCCATTTGACAAAGACAAAGACAACAAAGAACAAAGACAAAATAAATCAGCCAAATGCAACCTAAGGTTGCCCGGAACCTGCAGCTTGCTCCTTGAAGTCCTGAAAATGTTCAAAAAACACTGCAGCAGAGTGTACACAGAAGCAGACAACTTTTTAACAATAAACAGCAAGACAAACAAATACCAGACAGACAAACCCAGTGCAGCCTACAGCCGCACGAACCAAGGACCCCGGCCACCGTCGTGGCCGCGGGTCAGGACCAGGAGTACCGCTGCGTCCAGCCCTCCGTATAGGTCCTTACGTGGGACGTCCCAATTCCTGTTTAACGACCGGTCCTTACCTCTCTCGAGAGTCCAGGTGGTTCGGTTTCCGAATTGAAAGTTTTGGGTGGACTGGAGGCCTCCTTGGTAGTTGTTCTCCACAGGTGTGGGGTATCTCTCTGAGTGCCCGGCGACCAGTGGGGGAGAGCCTCCTGCCTTGAATAGGGGGTCCCTCTGCTCCTTGCCCGGGGAGAGCCTCCTGCCCTAAACAAGGGGTCCCTCTCACCCCTGCCAGGGGGAGAGCCTCCGGCCTTGAATAGGGGGTCCCTCTCATCCCTGCTGGGGGAGAGCCTCCTGCCCTAAACAAGGGGTCCCTCTCCTCCCTGCCGGGAATCTCGCTGCGGGCCTCCAAATGTTATGGGTTGACTCAGTGAGATAGACCACCGACTCAGAATTTAAATTTAGGAACCTTTATTAAGCTGGCCAGCTGTCTGCAGTTCAGCCTTTGCTTCGAACTGCAGCACCTGACTCCAAGAGTTATGGCTATTTATGTGCAAAAACTACAAAGTTACAAAGTCATGCTTACGCAATTTGTTCTCGACACAGCACAGCATTAGTACCTTCCTATCTATGTTTTCTGGGAACAGAGAGCACAGTATATTGAGGAGGGACCATGAGACCATATCTCAAGGCCTGACCTGATGTCAGTACCTTCCTATCTGTCTGTTCCAGGAACAGACAGCACAGCGTGCCCCGATATACAGCCCAGTACAGTAAAGAGCCCTAACCGGTTTGGCTCAGTGGATAGAGCATCGGCCTGCGGACTGAAGGGTCCCAGGTTCGATTCCAGTCAAGGGCATGTACCTTGGTTGCAGGCACATCCCCAGTGGGGAGTGTGCAGGAGGCAGCTGATCGATATTTCTCTCATCAATGTTTCTAATTCTCTATCCCTCTCCCTTCCTCTCTGTAAAAAATCAATAAAATATATTTTTTTTAAAAAAAGAGCAGTAGAAGAGCCCTGACTGGTTTGGCTCAGTGGATAGAGCGTCGGTCTACGGACTGAAGGGTCCCAGGTTCAATTCCGGTCAAGGGCTTGTACCTTGATGCGGGGCACATTCCCAGTAGGGGGTGTGCAGGAGGCAGCTGATCGATGTTTCTAACTCTCTATCCCT
>NW_005872807.1:30586-33642 GCF_000147115.1 Myotis lucifugus | reverse complement strand
CCCCACGGGCCACCGGCATTTCCCTGTCCTGTTAGTCTGAACCACGCTTCTGGGATTTGCTGAAGGACGCTCTGGCCGGCCTGGGAGACCCTAGGCGGAGCAGCTGGCTCACAGGAGGGGCTGATATTCCCTTCAAGTGCACTCCCTTGAAAGAGGCCTGGTTGCTGCTCTGCCACAAAGGGAACTGGTAGAAAGGCAAGAAAGCAGGGCCCTAAGGGTTAACAAAGGGGCACTCTCCCTAGACCTGGGAGCCATCAGGACTTTAAAATTCTCCAAGAGAGGAGGAGTCTGACTCAGAGACTGGCCGAAACCTCATTGGGTTAGAAGAACCGGAGGCTGCATATTGAACTTATAGACTGCAGTTTGCTGGGCAGAGGTCAACTACCTGTGTACAGCAAAACAACTTTCTCCTGTGCCAGAATACATTTTAAGAAAATTGAATGCATAATAGACCAGTAAGCTGGAACAAGTAGAATAGGGAAACTGAGCAGAAATCCTATCTTCCCTAAACCAATGACACTTGGGAGTAAATGCTTTGCATTTGCCTCCCTAAACAAAGGTTCAATCGTTTATGTCAATCTGATTAGTGTCATTTATTGTCCACACCCAGGGACAAATGAAGTTAGAAAATAAGCCTTATTTTGATTGGTTCTTTTATTCAGGAGGAGCCAACCCTGTCCCTCCCTGCAACATGAATGATAAAATATATGTTAAGGAATTTTAAAATTGCTCAAACCTCGCTGCCTTGGGTCCAGTTCTGGGTGTGTAAGAAAGGACAGAGTAAGGTTTAGTAGCAGGCCAGAAGAAGCTGGCAAGGCCATCCAAACCACCCAGCTGCTATTGGCCAGAGCCGCCTGAGGCAGACCTCCTCAGACTGGCAACAGCTGACTCTGTCTAGGACAGACTGGGCTTTTTCCAACTGGGCCCCCATGAGCCGATGGTCGAAATGAAGATCGGGGGCCAGACTGTGAATTTTATGGGTGATACAGGGGCAGAGCACTCGGTAGTTACTCAGAAGGTAGCTCCCCTCTCAGGACAGGAAGTCACCATTATTGGAGCTACTGGGACCACAGCTGCAGACTGTTCTGCCGCCCCCGCCGATGTCAGTTAGGCGGCCACCAGGTGGTTCATGAATTCCTATATTTGCCAGTTGACCTGGTCCCTCTAATGGAAGCAGAAACCACTTTTGCCCCAGATGGCTCAGCACAGCCTTGCCTAGGTGAAGAGACCTCTCCAATAATCCTGTCCTTAGCAGTGCCGAGAGAGGAAGAATGAAGACTTTATACCCCCCAGCCAAAGGCCTCCACATCTGTTCTTGTCAGGCCACCATCAGGGGACTTGGGCAGTGTTCCTGTTTTCTGCCAAAATTCCCCTGATATCCCCTTCTAGTGCATTCCCTTGAAAGACTGTAAAAGTACTTGTTCACTAAAAAAGGTATAAATATGAATGTTTATTTAATGTTTATATGTCTACTTAGATATAAATATTTATAAATAAATAAAACCCCCGGTTAGTTTCCTGGTGTATTCTGGAGCAGCCTATTCAGTCTTGACAGAGCCAATGGGACCAGTAACATCTAAGAAGGCACCAGTTCTAAGAGCCACCGGACAAACTGCCTTTTTCCTTGGACATCAAAGAGGACTGTGGACCTCAGAAAGAACACGGTAACTCATTTGTTTTTAGTCATGCCAGAATGCCTGTACCCCTTACTTGGATGTGATCTCTTACAGAAATTACAAGCCACCCATAAGCTTGTTCGAGATGCCCTGCCAGTGCCACCTCGGACTCTGTACATCCTATCCAGCCTGGGGACTCGATGTGGGTAAAGAAGTTCACGACCCCAGGACTCACCCCAACTTGAAAAGGACTATACCTGCAGAAAATTGTATAATAGACTCAGACGATGCCTGCATCTTCATAGACATGGCTTCAGAAAGACAAGGGGGGAATGAAAGGACAGAACAGGACTGATAGCTGTGTCCTTAACCCCTCTTCCAAGAAAAAGCCGCAGAATGTATCAGTTACTCAGCCTGCCCTTATCTCGGCCAATGGGAAAGTGGGAAAAACTAGCCCAAGGCCAAGAGTATGCTAGCCACCCCCTTGTTTTTGTGTAACCAGACCCTAGCTGCACCCTGCCCTTGCGTCCCTAGCCCCCCCCCCCCCCCGGCCCTCACTCAACCAACCGGAATCGACTAAATCAGTGGTCAGAGTGTGCCCCCACCCCCAAACCCAAGCCCTATAAATTCTTTGTTCTCTTGAAACTCGGGGCTCTCTCTGCATCCAGTAATGGAGGCAGGAGGGGGACCAAGTCCCAGGCTTGAATAAAAGACCCTTTGCTTTTGCATCAGAAAAGGCTCCCTGGTCGTGAATTATTGGGGACCCCGAACTCTGGGCATAACATTTGGGGATGCCCTTCCAGCTGGCAAGCGGTCTCCCCGGCCTCCAACCTGTCTGTGCTCATGGGGAGAACCTGGTGGTAGTTGAAGAGCTTCGTGACGTTCTCCTCGTCTTCGCCCGGCACGTTGTTGTAGGAGGCCCGCGAGGTCAGCGTCAGCTTCCCCGCCTGGCTCTTCAGGGCAGCCACAATCTTGGGGTGGCAATGCTCTTGGTTGACGGCGCTGTGCGTACTCAGAAAATCAAAGCATTTCCTGCCTTCCGCATCCCACAGGGAAATACCTGTCCCTCTCTCCAGGGTGACCAGTAAGAGGTGGTAAAGAGCGTCCCAAAATTCACGCAAGATTTGAATTTTGCGTGAGCATTAACAACAACAAAAAATAAAAGCCCAATTTTACTTGGTTTATTGAATCAGATTTTAATATGTTACCCTGTGATTTCAATCCCTTCAATTTGATAAGCATTACTAAGTACCAATTATGGCCCAGGAGCAGGGACAATGAAGACCAATGAAGACCATGGCTTTGCGTATGTGCCAGCAAAGCTGTGGAGGCCATTTACCCGTTGTGCTATTCCATACATAATGCTATACTGTATAGATTATGAATCAAAAAATTTACAATTTTTAATTATAAACCTGTGTTTCTATCAAAATTACTTCT
>NW_005872807.1:27563-30295 GCF_000147115.1 Myotis lucifugus | reverse complement strand
TGTCGTCCTGCTGTCCTGGCCCCTGAGGGCTCGGCCCTTAGAGGACGGCTGTGTCTTCCGGGCTCCAAGGCCCCGGCGGGCGGAGGTGGGGCCCGGGGACAGGAGGGGACCCCGGTCCTGGCTGAGAAACAGGGCACCTGCTCCATGAGGAGCCTGGGGGCCTGTCCCCGGAGGGGGCGTCCCCGCGGCCTGTGAGCCCCTCGGAGCCGTCAGGGTTCTGGCCGGAGGGTGAGCGGCTCCCGGAGCCCATCGGAGCCTCCTGTGCAGCGGAGACCCGCCGTGTGGTCCTCACCTGTGGGATCCAAAGAGCAAGATAGCCCGACAGACAGCGGACTCACAGGTGCAGGAGCCGGACAGCCGCCAGGGGGCGCGGTGGGGGGGCCTGGAGCACAGCCGTGTGTGCAGCTGCCCCTGACGCTGGGACCGGAGGGCGCTCCGTGAGGACGGTGGCCTCGCCCATGCTGTGCGCCGACACCGACAGGAACACGGGGCTGTGAGCTGGAGCTGGATGTGAAAGGACGTGGAAAAGGCTGGGGCTGAGGCGTGGTTCCCGCGGGCTGAGCGTCAGAATCACCCGGAGGCGGCTCACACGCAGCGAGACGGAGTTTCTGGACTGGAACCCGGATTCTTTGTCCGCTGGAATCCAAGAATGAATCCCCGGACAGAGAGTGAGGCAGCAAAGGTGGAGATTCATTGGAGAACAAGTGCAGACTCCCACGTGGGGAGGGGAGAGGGTCCCCCTGAGCTCCTTTTCCCTGCGGCCTAGAAAGGCTGCAGATCCTGGTGCCTTCATGTCCCCCCTGACCGGTCACTATTCCCTTGGACTGGTCACTACAGCAACTCCTGGGCTCAAGGTCCAACCTCACAGGGGACACGTGAGTTCCTCCCTCCTTATTGTTTTCCTGTTCCCTCTGGGCTTCCTTCTCCTCCTTCTGGATGCGGGGCTTCCTTCCCTTTATTTTGTAGATATAGACCTTCCGCTGTTCCCAGCTCCCCATTCTATGGAAATGCACCTGTTGCAGCTTTTCAGCTCCCCATTCTATGGAAATATACCTTCTGCTGCTCTGCAGCCCTGTGCTTCCTCCATGATCCCCTTAATTTCTAAACTTTCCTGAACCTGTCCTATATTTTACCCCTAAAAATTCCTGTTTCAGCAGGACACGGGCACAGCCCCCAGAGCTTTAAGGTCAGAAAGTCGGGGTAGGGACCCAAAACTTGCCTTTCCTACAGGGTTCCAGGCAAAGTGGACACTGCTGGTCCCCAGGCCACACTGGGAAGCAAGCACTCAGCTGAGGCGACTGCAGCCACACCAGCTGCCCAGGACCAGCGCTCCCAGCAGGAGGGACAGCGCCTCCAGCAGCCCCTCCCTGAGCGGAACTGAGAGGCGCCAATATAATCAGGTCAGGAGGGTCAGAAAAGGCAGATGGAACAAAGGGCACCAGGGTAATCAGGAAAGGTCAGAAGGGGCAGACAGAACAAACAACTTTTATGGGAGACAGCTGCAGCCCGGGAGGGAACTGAAGGACAAACGCCTGATAAAAAAACCAGACAGGCATTAACTCACTTAGAAAGCCAGATCATTAGTGAAAAATTCCAAACTACATTCCCTCCCCGCCGAAAGCAGATAGGTATGTTGACACGGCGCCAGATCTCCAGTAGAATGACCTCAGGTTACTTCCCCCGTTTGCTAAAGAGTATATAATGTGTGCTCAAACTCTTGGTCGGGGCTTGCAGCCGCTTCTCTGTGCCTCAGAGTAAGCTGTAAGCCCCAGCATGTTGGAAACAATAAACCCTTTGCTATTTGCATGAGAAGCGTCTCTTGGTTCTTTGTGACAGCGGCTTGCGTCCAGGGCGTTACAGAACCACGGCCTCACAAGCCCTGGCTCCTGGAACTGCACGCGTACCCTGTGAGTGCCTTTAAGATCTCCATGTCGCAGATGAGGAAACTGGGCAAAGAGCAGGTGAGGGCCTGGCTCAGTCCCAAGCGGCTGAATCAACCCTGAGCCCAAGGCTCTCTGACTCCTATCACACGCAGAGACCCAGGCCCAGACGCGGTGCCAGGTCGCCCGGAGTGCAGGGGGCGCTGGGCCCAGACTCAGGTCTGTGCGCTTTCGGGCCGGCTGTGCGTTCCTCCTGCCTCTCCCTCTCCCTCTCCCTCTCCCTCTCCCTCTCCCTCTCCTGCGCTGACAGGTGAAGGGGGGCTGGCACGATACCGCTGGAGAGCAGCCATTTCCCAGGGTCTTATCTCAGGGAATCGGAGAGTGAAGCAGGACCAGAGGCTTCAAACAAGGGGAGTTACGCAAACACACAGGCTCCCCTGGGGGGGGGGGGGTCACAAGGGCCGCCCCAGCCTCCGCTCTCCCCTGGCATCTGCCAAAGCCGCTCTCCTGGGCCTTCTCTGATGGCTCCTGCCTCTTTGCAACATTGTTTTCTTTCACTTGCAGGACAAACACCCTGGTTTCAAAACACCCTGCTTGTCTGCAGAACACATTTTGTTTGTTTCAGCTGCGCCACCAGCCCTCCCTCCACCCACTCTGTCCACCTAGTTCTGCTCAACTCCCAGCCCTGCGGGGGGCACAGTTCATCCCAGAGGAGGTGTCAGCCCCCTCAGAATGAAAAACTATCAGACCCAAGGCACCTGGTGCGGGCGCTTCCTCCACCTCGCACAGCCCAAAGGGGGTGAGGGGAGGGCCGCTGGTACATGGACGAGTGTGGGTGCCCCCCCCACGGGG
>NW_005872807.1:0-26711 GCF_000147115.1 Myotis lucifugus | reverse complement strand
GCAGCGGCGGCCTGGGCTTCTCAGGCCCGCCCTTCGCTGCAGGTGCTGGGCGCTCCAGGGCTTCCCAAAGCGGAAGCCCTGGCCAGGCGTCCCACCCTTTTCGCGGGAAGGCGGCCCTCTGGCTCCTGGCTCTGGGTCCCGGGCCTCGGGCTCTGCCCTCCCGGGCGGTGCTCCCAGGGAACCCTCCGAAGGAGCGAAAGAAGGTGGGCGTGGGGCTGACCCTGGCCGCTGGCGCCCTGCCCTGGCCCTGCGCCCCTCTTCCGGGCTCCCTAGGCCCGGCCCTGTGCGGCTCCCCCGCTGGCCCCAGGCCCTCGCGCTCCCAGGTCCCACAGGGCGCAGCACTGAGAAGCCGGAGGAAAACGGCTCAGCGGCTGGAGTCTCAGCCTCACCCACAGGAGGCTCCTGAGGAGTGGCAGCGCTGGCAGGGCCATCTGGGCTCCTGTCAGGAACCACTGGGTCACGGGGAGCTGCGGGCTCTGGCCCACAGCGCCACGACCATGGCCTCAGGAGGAACTCGAGCCGTGCCCAGGCGTGACCTCCCCTGTCCTGCTGAATCCCTCCCCGCTGGTGCTAAGGAGCCTTCACGTGGTGTCGCTAAATCTCTGTGAGCCCCGTTCTGGGGACAAGGAGACAGCGGCGGGAGGGGATCAGCAGGGGCCCAGGGCCCCAGCCTGGAGCTGAGGTCAGCGGGTCTAGGAGTCTGAGCAGGTCCTGCCTCCACACCCTGCACCACCGTCCTGGGCACCGCATCGTCCTGTGCTCGCTGCGGGGACAGAGCAGCCCCGCCTGGCCTCGCGGGGAGAGCAGCTCCCTTCCTCCACCCAGAGCCCTGTGCGCTGTCAGCCCCGCAGACGGTAGCACTCCGGCCCGTGCTGAGTGCAGATGGACAGAATGCAGCAAACCCACAGCTTCTGCAGTGGGAGGGGCTGGAGCCCAGGCTGTGACGATGAGAGAACTTGCTGGAAAGGCAGGTCCCACCGGGGAGGCACCACCCTGCCCTGCATCCTCCCCAGGGCCCTGGATTGGTGACAGGCATCCTGCCCCTAACTTCTGTTTGGTGAGCAGGTACTATTCAGCTTTACTAGAACTCTTCCTGTTCAGCATGATCCCGGTTCGGCCTCTAGCTGCCTGCACCCCGGCAGCCTCCTCTATCCAGCCCTTCAGGTCTGGCCACCCCAGGCCACAGCATCCTGTGCACCCAACCTTCAAGTTTCTCCAAGAGCCCGGTAGGGCCTGGCCCCAGCATAATCTCCCGCCCCTGCACCAGCCCTCCTCCTCAGTATACTCATCATTTCACAGTTGTTTCAACGTGAGTTTTCAGTTTGAACACTGCCCCAAAGATATTAAGGCTCTATTTACATGTATTCTTAGCATATCATATTCAATCCTATACAAATACAGGTTCTATCATTTTGAATTCTAAGAGTTTTAATCACACTCACATAGTTTTCTGAGCTCTGTTAGAACACTGCCCCACAGATACTAAGGCTCTATTTACAGGTATTTCTAGCGATTCATATACATTCCTATACAATTACAGGTTCTATCATTTTGAATTCTAAGAGTTTCAATCAAACTCACATAGTGTTCTGAGCTCTATAGACTTGAATTCTTAAGGGTTTTCAGCAGGTTCCTTTAAATACACCAAGTCATTGAACCGGAAACATAAATGTAATCAGTATACTCTTCATTTCACAGCAGTTTCAACCTGAGTTTTCAGTTTGAACACTGCCCCACAGACATTAAGGCTCTATGTACATGTATTCCTAGTGTTTCATATACATTCCTATACAATTCCAGACACTATCATTTTGAATTTTAAGAGTTTTACTCAAACTCACATAGTGTTCTGAGCTCTATAGACTTGAATTCTTAAGGGTTTTAAGCAGGTTCCTTTGAAAAGGCCAAGTCATTGAACCAGAAATATAAACGTAATCACTATACTCATCATTTCACAGCTGTTTGAACATGTTGTGAGTGTTTGAACACTGCCCCACAGACATTAAGGCTCTATGTACATGTACTCCTAGCATTTCATATGCATTCCCATAAATTCCAGGTTCAATCCTTTTGAATTCTAAGAGTTTTAATCTAACTAACATAGTGTTCTGAGCTCTATAGACTTGAATTCTTAAGGGTTTTAAGCAGGTTCCTTTTAAAAAGCCAAGTCATTGAACCGGAATTATAAACGTAATCAGTATCCTCGTCATTTCACAGCTGTTTGAACTTGTTTTAAGTGTTTGAACACTGCCCCACAGACATTAAGGCTCTTTGTACATGTACTCCTAACATTTCATATGCATTCCTATACAATTCCAGGTTCAATCATTTTGAATTCTAAGAGTTTTAATCTAACTAACATAGTGTTTTGAGCTCTATAGACTTGAATTCTTTTTAAAAAAAAATTCTTTATTAGTTAAGGTATTAAAAATGTGTCCTCATCCCCCCCTATTAAATTACCCTCCCCACCCACTCATGCTCTCATCCCCCTGTTGTCCATTGGTTTGGCTTATATGCATGCATACAAGTACTTTGGTTGATCCCTTCCCCTTGTCCCCTCCTTCCCCTACTTTCCCTCTAGGGATTAATAGTCTGATCGCTGTTTCTCTGTCTTTGGATCTGTCTCTGTTCATCAGTCTATGTTGTTCTCTATATTCCACAAATGAGTGAAATCATGAGGTATTTATCTTTCTCTGACTGGCTTATTTCACTTAGCATAATGCTCTCCAGTTCCATACATGCCGTTGCAAATGGTAAAAGTTCCTTCTTTTTACAGCAGCATAGTATTCCATTGTGTAGATGTACCACAGTTTTCTAATCCATTCATCTACTGATGGGCACTTAGGCTGTTTCCAGATCTTAGCTATGGTGAATTGTGCTGCTATGAACATAGGGGTGCATATATCCTTTCTGATTGGTGTTTCTGGTTTCTTGGGATATATTCCTAGAAGTGGGATCACTGGGTCAAATGGGAGTTCCATTTTTAGTTTGTTGAGGAAGCTCTATACTGTTCGCCACAGTGGCTGCACCAGTCTGCATTCCCACCAGCAGTGCACAAGGGTTCCTTTTTCTCCACATCCTCTCCAGCACTTGTTGTTTATTGATTTGTTGATGATAGCCATTCTGACAGGTGTGAGATGATACCGCATTGTCATTTTGATTTGCATCTCTAGTATAATTAGTGACTTTGAGTACGTTTTCATATGTCTTTTGGCCTTCTGTATGTCTGTCCTCTTTCAAAAAGTGTCTATCTAGGTCCATTGCCCATTTTTTGATTGGATTGTTTATCTTTCTATTGTTAAGTTTCATGAGTTCCCTGTAAATGTTGGAGATTAAAGTCTTATCGGTGATATCATTGGCAAATATGTTCTCCCATGCAGTGGGTCTTCTTGTTGTTTTGTTGATGGTTTCCTTTGCTGTGCAAAAGCTCTTTATTTTGATGTAGTCCCATCTGTTTATTTTCTCTTTAGTTTCCATTGCCCTAGGAGCAGTATCAGAGAAGAAATTCCTTCGGCATATGTTTGCGATTTCGCTGCCTGTGGATTCCTCTAGTATTTTTATGGTTTCCCATCTTAGGATTAAGTCTTTTATCCATTTTGAGTTTATTTTTGTGTATGGTGTGAGTTGGTGGTCTAGTTTCATCCTTTTGCATGTATCTGACCAATTTTCCCAACACCATTTATTGAAGAGACTGTCTTGACTCCATTGTATGCTCTTGTCTCCTTTGTCGAATATTAATTGAGCATAGTGGTTTGGGTCGATTTCTGGGCTCTCTATTCTATTCCATTGATCTATATGTCTGTTCTTGTGCCAGTACCAAGCTGTTTTAAGAACAGTGGCTTTGTAATACAGTTTGATATCTGGTATTGAGATCCCACCTACTTTGTTCTTCTATCTCAGGATTGCTGCAGCTATTCGAGGTCTTTTTTTATTCCAGATGAATTTTTGGAACATTCGTTCTAGATCTGTGAAATATGCCGTTGGTAATTTAATGGGGATTGTATTGAATCTATAGATTGCTTTGGGTAGTATGGACATTTTGATGATGTTGATTCTACCAATCCATGAACATGGTATGTTCTTCCATCTGTTTATGTGTTCCTCTATCTCTTTTTTCAACGTCCTGTAGTTTTCCGCATATAAGTCTTTTACCTCCTTAGTTAAGTTTATTCCTAGGTATCTTAATTTTTTTGATGAGATGGTAAATGGGATTGCTTTTTAGTCTAACTTTCTGTAAGTTCACTATTGGTGTAAAGAAATGCCATAGATTTCTTGGTATTAATTTTGTATCCTGCTACATTGCTGGATTCATTTATTAAGTCTAATAATTTTGTTTTTTTATTATTAAATCTTTATTGTTCAGATTATTACATTGGTTCCTCTTTTTTTCCCACCATACAGCCCCTCCACCCAGTTCCCACCCCACCCTCTGCCCTCACTCCCCACCCACTGTCCGCATCCATAGGTCACGATTATTGTCCAATCTCTTCCCGCATCCCCCACACCCTTATCCCCCCCAAGAATAGTCAGTCCATTCCCTTTCTATGTCCCTGATTCTATTATAATCACCAGTTCATACTGTTCACCAGATTATTTATTCGCTTTATTTTTATTTTTTTATTTTTATTTTTTTTAAAATATATTTTATTGATTTTTTTACAGAGAGGAAGGGAGAGGGATAGAGAGTTAGAAACATCGATGAGAGAGAAACATCGATCAGCTGCCTCTTGCACACCCCCTCCCGGGGATGTGCCCGCAACATAGGTACATGCCCTTGATTGGAATTGATCCCGGGACCCTTCAGTCCGCAGGCCGACGCTCTATCCACTGAGCCAAACCAGTTAGGGCAATTCGCTTGATTTTTAGATTCACTTGTTGATAGATGTGTATTTGTTGTTCATAATTTTTATCTTTACCTTTTTCTTCTTCCTCTTCTTAAAGAATACCCTTCAGCATTTCATAAATCCTGGTTTGGTGGTGATGAACTCCTTTAGCTTTTCCTTATCTGTGAAGCTCTTTATCTGACCTTCAATTCTGAATGATAGCTTTGCTGGATAAAGTAATCTTGGTTGTAGGTTCTTGCTATTCATCACTTTGAATATTTCTTGCCACTCTCTTCTGGCCTGCATAGTTTCTGTTGAGAAATCAGCTGACAATCATATGGGTACTCCCTTGTAGGTAACTGACTGTCTTTCTCTTGATGCTTTTAAGATTCTCTCTTTGTCTTTTGCTCTTGGCATTTTAATTATGATGTGTCTTGGTGTGGTCCTCTTTGGATTCCTTTTGTTTGGGGTTCTCTGCGCTTCCTGGACTTGTAAGTCTATTTCTATCACCAGGTAGGGGAGGATTTCTGTCATTATTTCTTCAAATAGGTTTTCAATATCTTGCCCTCTCTCTTCTTCTGGCACCCCTATAATTCTGATGTTGGTACACTTGAAGTTGTCCCAGAGGCTCCTTACACTATCTTCATATTTTTGGATTCTTTTTTCTTTTTGCTTTTCCAGTTGGGTATTTTTTTTTCTTCATATTTCAAATGTTTGACTTGATTCTTGGGATCCTCTTGTCTGCTGTTGGGTCTCTGTATATTATTCTTTATTTCAGTCAGTGTATGCTTAATTTCTAGTTGGTCTTTTTTCATATCCTCCAGGGTCTCACTAAATTTATCGGCGGTTTCCAGAAAATTCCTGAAAAACCTTATAAACATGGTTTTGAACTCTATATCCAATCGTTTGCTTTCCTCCATTCTGCCATTTTTGACCTGTTTCTTTGTCTTCACATTTTTTATGCTTCCCTGTGTTGGTAGAGTGGCTTTGTGTGCTAGGTGTCCTATAGGGCCCAGTGGCTCAGTCTCCCCAATTTCCTGAGGTGGACACTCTTGGTGCACCCCTTTGTGGGCTGTGTGCACAGTCTTGTTGTAGTTAAGCCTTGATTGTTGTAGTTATCACTGGGAGGAATTGACCTCCAGGCCAATTGGCTGTGAGAATCAACTGTGTCTGCAGTGGGAGAACTTCTGTGCTGAAGATACCCTTCTGGGGCAAGACTTGCTTCAGTAGGGCTTTGGTGCTCACTGAGTCTGCCCCCTGAGTGTGTTCCTTATGGATCTGAGGAGTTGTAATCTGGATGGTTCCACTCTGACCACTGGGTACACTGGCTCTTGGTTCTAAGGAGGTGCTAATTTAGCCTCTGCCTAAGGCTACACAGCAGGAGCTACGAAGAGATCTGCAGATTCCCCTTCCTTTTTTGGGGGGTTTGGAGGTGCCCAGATGAGGCCCAGCTGTGAAGCAATGCAAGCTGCTGTGGGGCCTTGGGTCTTCTTTTGGAAGTTCTAGGTCTGTCTGGCCCAGCTGCAGTTTGTTAGGTACTTTTCAGATTGCAAAGGGCCAGGGCATTCATATGCAAAAGCTTCTGCCACAGCCTGGGTGGGGCGGGGTCTCGGAAGCAACAGGGCGGAGCAAGCAGCTATGGCTGCTCCTCAGCCCTGCCCTAAGGGTCCACGCGTCTCAGTGTCCCGGTAATTGCTGCAAGCATCTCTGAGGGAAAGCCGCCCTCGAGTTCCGAGTTCTGCCCTTTGCCAGACAGTCCAGTTTCTCCCCGTATGAGTCTGGGTCCCCAGAGACCTCCCAGAACTGGAGTTCAGAGCAGTTGGGAGCTTGTGACTCCCTCCTGATTCAAAAAGACAGCCGCGTCCTCAGGTGCCCGCCCCTTTCCGCGCACGCGCTCGAGCCTCTGTACCTCTGCACTTTACTTCTGCAGCTCTTCTGGGTCTCAGTGTGCTTTTCTCTTTCCTTCTAGTTATAGAATTTCCACTCAGCCAGCCTTCCTGTAGTTCTGGATGATGTCTGTTTTGTCTTTTCGTTGTATTTTTGAAGTTGTTGTCGGAGGCAGCAATTTCCAGTGTTTACCTATGCCGCCATCTTTGTTTCTCCAAGTCTAATAATTTTTTGATGGAGTCTTTAGAGTTTTCTATGTACAGTATCATGTCATCTGCAAATAAGGACAGTTTTACCTCTTCTTTTCCAATTTGGATGCCTTTTATTTCTTCTTCTTGTCTGATCACAATGGCTAGTACTTCCAGTACTAGGTTGAACAGGAGTGGTGAGAGAGGGCATCCCTGTCTTGTTCCTGTTCTTAGGGGAAATGATTTTAGTTTTTGCCCATTGAGTATGATGTTGGCTGTGGGTTTGTCATCTATGGCTTTTATTATGTTGAGGTATGATCCTTCTATTCCTATCTTGCTGAGAGTTTTTATCAAGAAAGGGTGTTGGGCCCTGGCTGGCTTGGCTCAGTGGATAGAGCGTCAGCCTGTGGGCTGAGGGGACGCAGGTTCGATTCTGGCCGGGGGCACATGCCTGGGTTGCAGGCTCGATCCCCAGTGGGGGGTGTGCAGGAGGCAGCCAATCAATGATTCTCTCTCATCGTTGATGTTTCTATCTCTCTCTCCTTCTCTCTTCCTCTGTGAAATCAATAAAGAAATATTTTTTAAAAAAAGAAAGGGTGTTGGATTTTGTCAAATACTTTTTCTGCATCAATTGATATGACTATGTGGTTTTTAGCTCTCAATTTGTTTATGTGATGAATTACGTTTATTGATTTGCGGAATTGTACCATCCTTGCATCCCTGGGATAAACCCAACGTGGTCATTGTGTATGATCTTTCTGATGTACTGCTGGATCCGATTTGCTAAGATTTTGTTGAGGATTTTGGCATCTATGTTCATGAAGGATATTGGCCTGTGATTCTCTTTCATTGTGTTTTCTTTACCTGGTTTTGGTATGAGGGTGATGCTGGCTTCATAGAATGAGCTTGGAAGTGTTCCTTCCTCTTGAATTTTTTGTAGTAGTCTGAGGAGGATAAGTTTTAGTTCTTCCTTGAATGTTTGGTAAAATTCCCCTGTGAAGCCGTCTGGCCCTGGGCTTTTGTTTGCTGGAAGCTTTTTGATGACTGCTTCAATTTCTTCCATAGCCTATTGAGATTTTTAGATTCTTCCTGATTGAGTTTTGGAAGGTTGTATTTTTCTAGGAATATGTCCATTTCCTCCAGGTTGTCTAGTTTGTTGGAGTAGAGTTGTTCATAGTATTTTCTAACAATCCTTTGTATTTCTGTGCGGTCTGTCGTTATTTCTCCTCTTTCATTTCTGATTTTGTTTATTTGGGTCCTCTCTCTTTGCTTATTGGTGAGCCTGGATAGAGGTTCATCAATCTTGTTTATCCTTTCAAAGAACCAGCTCTTGGTTTTGTTGATCTTTTGTATTGTTTTTTTGGTCTCTATGTTGTTTATCTCTGCTCTGATCTTTATTATTTCCTTCCTTCTGCTTACACTGGACTTTTCTTGTTGCTCTCTTTCTAATTCTTTGAGTTGTAGGGTTAGGTGATTTATTTTCATTGTTTCTTGTTTCTTGCAGTAGGCTTGTAGAGCTATGAACTTCCCTCTCAAGACTGCTTTTGCTGTGTCCCATAAGTTTTGGATTGTTGTGTTTTCATTGTCGTTTGTTGCCATGATGTTTTTTATTTCTTCTTTGATCTCTTTGGTAACTCAGTCATTGTTTAATAGCGTGCTATTTAGTGTCCAAGTGTTTGATTTTTTTTGGATTGTTTCTATTGTAGTTGATTTCTAGTTTTATGCCATTGTGATCTGAGAAGATGCTTGATATGATTTCAATTTTCTTGAATTTGAAGAGACTTTGTCTGTGACCCAATATATGGTCTATCTTTGAAAATGACCCATGTGCACTTGAGAAGAATGTATATTCTGTGGCTTTGGGGTGAAATGTTCTGAAGAGGTCAATTAATTCAATCTGATCTAGTGAGTCATTTAGGATTGATGTTTCTTTGGTGATTTTTTGTTTAGAGGATTTGTTCAATGGTGATAATGGGGTGTTAATGTCCCCTACTATGATTGTATTGCTGTCAATCTCTCCCTTGATCTCCTCCAGAAGATTTCTTATGTATTTGGGTGCTCATATATTGGGTGCGTATATGTTTACCAGAGTTATTTCTTCTTTTTGGATTGCTCCCTTTAGTATTATGAAATGGCCTTCTTTATCTCTTTTTATGTCCTTCAATTTGAGATCTAATTTGTCAGATATAAGTATTGCTACCCTGGCTTTTTTTTCATTTCCATTTGCCTGAAAAACCTTTTTCCATCCCTTCACCATAAGTCTGTGTGCGTCGTTTTTTCTGAGGTGGGTTTCCTGTAGACAGCAGATATATGGGTCATGTTTTCTTATCCACTCAGTTACCCTATGCCTTTTGATTGGGGCATTTAATCCATTTACATTTAAAGTTATTATTGATAGATACTTGTTAGTCGCCATTTTCATTCTTTACCCCTGTGTTCCTTCTTTGTTTCTTATTTTTGCTTTTTACAGCAGACCCTTTAGCATTTCTTGCATTGCTGGTTTGGTGGTAATAAACACCCGAAGTCCTTTTTTTGTCTATGAAGCACCTGATTTCACCCTCAATTTTGATTGATAGCCTTTCTGGGTACAGTATTCTTGGATTCAGACCCTTCCTTTTCATAACTTTATATATTTCATTTCATTCCCTTCTTGACTGATGTGTTTCTGTTTAGAAATCAGTCGCTAGTCTGATGGGGGCTCCTTTGTAGGTGACTTTCTGTCTCTCTCTGGCTGCTTTTAAGATTTTTGCTTTGTCGTTGGTGTTTGCCAATTTAGTTATAATGTGCCTTGACATCGGTCTTTTGGGGTTCATTTTGTTTGGGACTCTGTGAGCTTCTTAGATTTGTGTGAGTTTTTTCTTCCCTATAGCAGGTAAGTTTTCTGTCATTTTTTCAAATAGGTTTTCTATTCCTGCCTCAGTTTCCTCTCCTCTAGCACCCCTATTATGCGGATGTTGATTCGTTTCGCGTTGTCCCAGAGTTCTCTTAGGCTCTCCTCCTGCTGTTTAATTTTTTTTCTAGAAGCTGCTCTGCTTGGGTATTTTTTCCTACCTTGTCTTCTAGCTCACTGATGTGGTCCTCTGTTTCTTCTAGTCTACTGTTGATGCTTTCTATTGTGTTCTTTATTGCAGTGATGTCATTTTTTTATTTCTTCTTGGTTTTTCTTCATTTCCTCTTGGTTCTTACACATATTGTTGAATTTGTCTTCCATTCTTTTCATCCACCTTATGACCGTTTCTCTGAATTCTTTCTCTGACAGGTTGCTTGCCTCCGTTGCATCAATATAGTTTACTTCCTTTTCTGGTAATGCCTGTTTTCTTTCATATGTGGCTGGTTCTTGGTCTCCCCATGATCTCTCTACTCCAGGCATTTGGTTATGTAGTTAACTCTCTGCTCCTCACAGAAACAGACGTTTACACTGGGTGATGCTGGTCCAACGCTGGGCTGCTGTGGTTCTTGGCTGTCAGAGCTGGTGCCTCTTAGACTTGAATTCTTAAGGGTTTTAAGCAGGTTCCTATAAAAAGGCCAACTCATTAAACCGGAATTATAAACGTAATCAGTATCCTCATCATTTCACAGCTGTTTGAACCAGTGTTAAGTGTTTGAACAGTGCCCCACAGACATTAAGGTTCTATGTACATGTATTTCTACTGTTCCATATACATTTGTATACATTCCAGGTTCTATCATTTTTAATTCTAAGAGTTTCAATCAAACTCACATAGTCTTCTAAGCTCTATAGACTTGAATTCTTAAAGATTTTAAGCATGTTCATTTCAATACGCCAAGTCATTGAACCAAAAATATGAATATAATCAGTATACTCGTTATTTCACAGCTGTTTGAACGTGTTTTAACTGTTTGAACACTGCCCCACAGACATTAAGGCTCTATTTACATGTACTCCTAGCATTTCATATGCATTTCTATACAATTCCAGGTTCTATCATTTGAATTCTAAGAGTTTCAATCAAACTCAATAGTGTTCTGAGCTCTATAGACTTGAATTATTAAGGGTATTAAGCAGGTTCCTTTAAAAACGCCATCATTCAACCAGAAATATAAATATAATCAGTATACTCATCATTTCACAGCTGTTTCAAGGTGAGTTTTCAGTTTGAACACTGCCCCACAGACATTAAGGCTCTATTTACATGTACTCATAGCGTTTCATATGCATTCCTATGCATATCCAGGTTCTATTATTTTGAATTCTAAGAGTTTTAACGAAACTCATATAGTGTTCTGAGCTCTATAGAATTAAATCCTTAAGGGTTTAAAGCAGGTTACTTTAGAAACACCAACTTATTGAACCGGAAAAATAAACGTAATCAGTATACTGGTCATTTCACAGCTGTTAGAAAGTGAGTTTTAAGTCTTTGAACACTGCCCCACAGATATTAAAGCTCTACGTACATGTATTCCTAGCGTTTCATAGGCATTTCTATACAATTATAGGTTCTATCATTTAGACTTCTAAGAGTTTCAATCAAACTCACATAGTGTTCTGAACTCTATAGACTTGAATACTTTTTTAAAAAATATATTTTATTGATTTTTTACAGAGAAGAAAGGAGAGAGACAGAGAGTTAGAAACATCGATGAGAGAGAAACATCAATCAGCTGCCTCCTGCTCACCCCCTACTGGAGATGTGCCCCAAACCAAGGTACATACCCTTGACCAGAATCGAACCTGGGACCCTTCAGTCTGCAGGCCGACGCTCTATCCACTGAGCCAAACCAGTCAGGGTTAGACTTGAATTCTTAAGGGTTTTCAGCAGGTTCCTTTAAATATGCCAAGTCATTGAACCGGAAACATAAATATAATCAGTATACTCTTCATTTCACAGCTGTTTCAACCTGAGTTTTCAGTTTGAACACTGTCCCACAGACATTAAGCCTCTAAGTACATATATTCTAAGTGTTTCATTTACATTCCTATACAATTACAGACTCTATCATTTTGAATTCTAAGAGTTTTAATGAAACTCACATAGTGTTCTGAGTTATATTTACTTGAATCCTTAAGGGATTAAAGCAGGTTACTTTAAAAATGCCAACCAATTGATCAGAATTATAAATGTAAACAGTATACTCATCATATCACAGTTGTATGAAAGTGAGTTTTAAGTTTTTGAACACTGCCCCACAGACATGAAGGCTCTATTTACATGTAATCCTAGTGTTTCATACACATTCCTATACAATTCCAGGTTCTATGATTTTGAATTCTAAGAGTTTTAATCAAACTCACATAGTGTTCTGAGCTCTATAGACTTGAATTTTTAAGGGTTTTAAGCAGGTTCCTTTGAAAAGGCCAAGGTATTGAACCAGAAATATAAATGTAATCAGTAAATTCGTCATTTCACAGTGTTTGAACGTGTTTTAAGTGTTTGAACACTACCCCACAGACATTAAGGCTCTATGTACTTGTATTTCTAGTGTTTCATCCATTCGTATACATTCCAGGTTCTATCATTTTGAATTCTAAAAATTTCAGTCAAACTCACATAGTCTTCTAAGCTCTATAGACTTGAATTCTTAAGGGTTTTAAGCAGGTTCATTTAAGTATGCCAAGTCAATGAACCGGAAATATAAATATAATCAGTATACTGGTTATTTCACAGCTGTTTCCCAATGAGTTTTCTGTTTCAACACTGCCCCACAGACAGTAAGGCTCTATGTACATGTATTTCTAGCATTTCATACACATTCCTATCAAAATCCAGGTTCTATGATTTGCATTCTAAGACTTTTAATCAAGCTCACATAGTGTTCTGAACTCTGTAGACTTGAACTCTTAAGGGTTTTTAAGCCGGTTCCTTTAAAAATGCCAAGTCATTGATCAGAATTATAAATGTAAAAGAATACTCATCACTTCAAAGCTGTTTGAAAGTGTTTTAAGTGTTTGAACACTGCCCCACAGGCATTAATGCTGTATGTACATGTATTCCTAGCGTTTCATATGCATTCCTATAAAATTACAAGTTCTATCAATTTTGACTTCTAAGAGTTTCAATCAAGTTAACATAGTGTTCTGAGCTCTATAGACTTGAATTCTTAAGGGTTTTCAGCAGGTTCCTTTAAATATGCCAAGTCATTGATCCAGAAACATAAATGTAATGAGTATATTCTTCATTTCACAGCTGTTTCAACCTGAGTTTTCAGTTTGAACACTGCCCCACAGACATTAAGGCTCTATGTACATGTATTCCTAGTGTTTCATATACATTCCTATACAATTCCAGACTCTATCATTTTGAATTCTAAGAGTTTTAATGAAACTCACATAGTGTTTTGAGTTATATTTACTTGAATCCTTAAGGGATTAAAGCAGGTTACTTTAAAAATGCCAACCAATTGATCAGAATTATAAATGTAAACAGTATACTCATCATATCACAGTTGTATGAAAGTGAGTTTTAAGTTTTTGAACACTGCCCCACAGACATGAAGGCTCTATTTACATGTAATCCTAGTGTTTCATACACATTCCTATACAATTCCAGGTTCTATGATTTTGAATTCTAAGAGTTTTAACCAAACTCACATAGTGTTCTGAGCTCTATAGACTTGAATTCTTATGGGTTTTAAGCAGGTTCCTTTGAAAAGGCCAAGTCATTGAACCAGAAATATAAATGTAATCAGTATATTCGTCATTTCACAGTGTTTGAAAGTGTTTTAAGTGTTTGAACACTGCCCCACAGACATTAAGGCTCTATGTACATGTATTCCTAGTGTTTCATGCATTCGTATACATTCCAGGTTCTATCATTTTGAATTCTAAAAATTTCAGTCAAACTCACATAGTCTTCTAAGCTCTATAGACATGAATTCTTAAGGGTTTTAAGGAAGTTAATTTAAATACGCCAAGTCATTGAAATGGAAATATAAATATAATCAGTATCCTAGTTATTTCACAGCTGTTTGAACGTGTTTTAACTGTTTGAACACTGTGCCACAGACATTAAGGCACTATTTACACGTACTCCCAGTGTTTCCTATGCATTCCTATACAATTCCAGGTTCTATAATTTGAATTCTAAGAGTTTCAAACAAACTCAAGAGTGTTCTGAGCTCTATAAACTTGAACTCTTAACGGGGTTTAAGCAGGGTCCTTGAAAAACGCCAAGGCATTCAACCAGAAATATAAATATAATCAGTATACTCATCATTTTACAGCTGTTTCAAGGTGAGTTTTTAGTTTGAGCACTGCCCCACATACATTAAGGCTCTATTTACATGTACTCATAGTGTTTTATATGCAATCCTATACATATCCAGGTTCTATTATTTTGAATTTTAAGATTATTAACAAAACTCAAATAGTCTTCTGAGCTCTATAGACTTGAATCCTTAAGGGTATAAAGCGGGTTACTTTAAAAATGCCAACTTATTGATCAGAATTATAAATGTAAACAGTATACTTGTCATATCCTAGTTGTTTGAAAGTGAGTTTCAAGTTTTTGAACACTGCGCCACAGACATGAAGGCTCTATTTACATGAATTCCTAGGGTTTCATACACATTTCTATACAATTCCAGGTTCTATCATTTTGACGTCTAAGAGTTTTAATCTAACTAACATAGTGTTCTGAGCTTTATAGACTTGAATTCTTAAGGCTTTTATGCAGGGGTTTTTTTTTTAAGCCAACTCATTGAACTGAAAAAAGAAATGTAATCAGTATCCTCGTCAATTCACAGCTGTTTCAACGTGAGTTTTCATGTTTGAACATGGCCCCACAGAGAGTAATACTCTATTTACATGTATTCCTAGCGTTTCAGATATGGTCCTATACAATTCCAGTTTCTATCATTTTTACTTCTAAGAGTTTCAATCTAACTACCAGTGTTCTGAGATCTTTAGACTTAAATTTTTAAGGGTTTTAAGCAAGTTACTTTTTAAAAGCCATTTGAATGAACCGGAGTTATAAAGGTAACCTGTATACTGGTCTTTTCACAGCTGTTTGAAAGTCAGTTTTCAGTGTTGGAACTCGGCCCCATAGACAGTAACACTCTATTTACATGTGTTCCTAGCGTTTCAGCTACATTCTTATATAATTCCAGGTTCTATCATGTTTACTTCAAAGAGGTTTAATCTAACTAACATAGTGTTCTGTAGAGTTTTAATTTAACTAACATAGTGTTCTGAACTCTGTAGACTTGATTTCCTAAGGCTTTTATGCAGGGTTTTTTAAAAATGCCAACTCCTTGAACCAGAAATAGAAATGTAATCAGTATCTTTGTCAATTCCCAGCTATTTCGAAGTGAGTTTTAAGTGTTTGAACACCGCCACACAGTCAGTAAGGCTCTATTTACATGTATTTGTAGCGTTTCACATACATTCTTATACAATCTAGGTTCTATGATTTTGAATTCTAAGAGTTTTAATCAAACTCCAATAGTGTTCTCAGCTGTATAGACTTGAATTCTTAACAGTTTTAAGCAGGTTCCTTTGAAAAAGCCAAGTCATTGCACCAGAAATATAAATGTAATCAGGATATTCATCATTTCACAGTTGTTTGAACATGTTTTCAGTGTTTGAACACTGCCCGACAGACATTAAGGCTCTATGTACATATATTCTTAGTGTCTCATATGCATTTCTATACATTCCAGGTTCTATCATTTTGAAATCTAAGTTTTAATCAAACTCCCATAGTGTCATGAAGTCTATAGACTTGATTTTTTAAGGTTTTTAGGCAGTTCCCTTTAGAATCGCCATGTTATTTAACCAGAAATATAAATTTAATCAGTATACTCCTAATTTCACAGCTGTTTCAACGTGAGTTTTCAGTTTGAACACTGCCTAAAAGACATAGACTTTATTTACATGTATTCCGAGCATTTCATACACATTCCTATACAATACCAGGTTCTATGGTTTTGTAGTCTAAGAGTTTTAATGAAACTCTCATAGTGTTCTGAGCTCTATAGACTTGAATTCTTTTTTTTCTTTTTCTTTTTTTTAAAAATATATATTTTATTGATTTTTTACAGAGAGGAAGGGAGAGAGATAGAGAGCCAGAAACATCGACGAGAGAGAAACATCGACCAGCCAACTCCTGCACACCTCCCATTGGGGATGTGCCCGCAACCGAGGCACATGCCCCTGACCGGAATCGAACCTGGGACCCTTCAGTCCGCAGGCCGACGCTCCATCCACTGGGCCAAACCGGTCTCGGCATAGACTTGTATTCTTAATGGTTTTAGGCAGGTTCCTTTAGAAACACCACCTTATTGAACAGGAAACATAAATATAATCAGTATACTCTTCATTTAAAAGCTGTTTCAACGTGAGTTTTCACTTTGAACACTGACCCACAGACATTAACGCTCTATTTGCATGTATTCCTAGCATTTCATATATATTCCTAAACAATAACAGTTTCTACAATTTTGACTTCTAAGAGTTTCAATCAAACTCACATAATGTTCTGAGCTCTATAGACTTGAATTCTAAAGGGTTTTAAGCAGGTTCCTTTAAATATGCCAAGTCATTGAACTGGACACATAAATGTAATCAGTATACTCTTCAGCTGTTTCAACCTCAGTTTTCAGTTTAAACACTGCCCTAACGATATTAAGGCTCTATGAATGTGTATTTTTAGTGTTTCATATACATTCCTATCCAATTACAGACTCTCATTTTTAATTATAAGAGGTTTAATGAAACTCACATACTGTTCTGAGTTCTATATGCTTGAATCCTTAAGGGTTTAAAGCATATTCCTTCAAAAACGCTAACTTATTGATCAGAATTATAAATGTAAAGAGTATAGTCAATATATCACAGCTGGTTGAAGTTGAGTTTTAAGTCTTTAAACACTGCCCCACAGACATGAAGACTCTATTTACATGTATTCCTAGCATTTCAGATACCTTCCTATACAATTCCGGCTTCTATCATTTTGATTTCCTAAAGGTTCAGTCTAACTCACATAGTGTTCTGAGCTCTATAGACTTGAATTTTTAAGTTTTTTATGCCGGGTTTTTTAAAAACGACAAGTTTTTGTAGCGGAAATAGAAATGTAATCAGTATCCTCGTGACTAAACAGCTGTTTCTATGAGAGCTTTCAGTGTTTGAACACGGCCCAACAGATGTGGGGAGCGGTCTCGGTTTGACAAGGTCCTGAGGAGACAGTCTTTCACAAGGTGGGCTGTCACACGCTCTATCCCACTAAAGTTCAAGTTACTGATTTAGTTTGCTAAATGCCAAATAAGCAGGAAAATTGTGCTGCAGCAGTATAGCTTGTGAGAATAAGGAAGTAGTCTAGCTGAGCTTAGATCATGAAAGTCGGTCTCAGCCGCCGACTGAGACGAAAGATTGGAAAAAAGGAAGTTGGCCGAGACTGTTAGAGGAGATGCTTGCGCTGATCAAATCGAAAGTTGCTTAAGTTCTGCTAAGTGCATATGTAACCAGTGAATGTATAAAAAGACTGTGTGAAATAAACTCGGGGCTGCAGTCTTGAACTGTCAGTCCTCCCGATCCCATCTTTGTGTCTGTCTTTTTTCTCAATCCTCACCCCCCTTTCAGGTACTGTTCGACAGTAGTGCCGGCGGGCTCCGGCAGGTGGCGCCCGAACAGGGACCTGAAACAGGGGACTAGGTGAAGGACACTGCCAAAGCAGGGGACGCGTCCGGATCAAGGTAAGCAGGGGCAGTGAGCATTAGAGTCGGGAGAGAATAATCATGGGGCAAGGCAATAGCCGAGTTTTGTTTATGCACGTGCTTAAAAATATGCTTCGCGCTAGGGGAACTAGGGTTGGCCAGAAACAGCTTGAGCGCTTTTTAGACTTTGTAGAAGAAGTTTGTCCATGGTTTCCAGAAGAAGGAACTGTAAATTTAGAAACCTGGGCAAAAGTAGGAGAGAGATTACAAGATCATTATTCTGTGCATGGGCCAAAGAAGGTTCCGGTAGACACATTTTCGTTGTGGAATTTAATCAGGGATTGTATTGATCCCAGACATGAAGGAAATAGGTGGGAACCTGAGCCCAAGTTGAGACAACGGAGCCCTTCTTGTCCTAGTCTCGGAGGACAGAAAAAGGGAGAGCCTGTAAAGGCACCCTCCGCTCCGCCGCTGCTGGAGCCTGAGGAGAAGCTAAATTTGCCACCGCCTCCATCTCCTCCACCAGCAGAAAATCCTTATAGTAAAAAGCCAGAAAAAGAACCCCTTATGGCTTTTCAGCAGACCTTGGAAGATCATGATTATGATGATCCTTTTGAATTGCCTAAAGAAGATCAGGAAGCCTTAGAGGAGGCTGCTGCTCATTATCATGATGATGACGAGTGGTTAGTGCTCTCGACCAGAGGCCCGTTAAGAGAGGAACAAGGTTCCGAAAATAGGGATAGAAAGTTAGAAGAAGAAATGAGAAAGCTGCAAGAGGCCATAGCAGCCTTGACTAGCAAGGTTGAGCAGCAAACTGTGTCTAGAAAAGTCATAACACCTATATCCTCACGGGCGTCCTCTCGAGCAACCCTACATGAGTCAGCTACCCCGCCACCTGTAAAAACGCCAGTAATAGCTGTGGCACAAGAGGCCCCGGAGCAGAGATCTTTGACTATACCTTCCTTGCCTAATCAAGACCCTCCATGGGGACCTACAAATCTTAGGGTAGATAATGGGCCGCAGGGAGCTGGAGTGTCTCCCCTTCAGCTTACCCTGCAAAAAGCAGTAGAAAGAGGAGAGGACACTGGGGGTTTTCAATTATATCCCATAATGGAGAGAGATGATGGACAGGGAGGAAGGCAAAGATACCACCAGCCTCTTCCTTTTAAGCAGTTAAAAGAATTAAAAACAGCATGTGCCCAATATGGCCCAACAGCTCCTTTCACTGAGGCTCTCCTAGAGAGCCTGGCCACTGAAGCACTGCCTCCTAACGATTGGAAGCAGTTAGCTAGGGCATGCTTGAGTGGAGGAGATTATCTTCTATGGAAGTCAGAATTTGCAGAGCAATGTCAAGCTACTGCCGAATTAAACAGGACTCAGCAAATACCTGTTGTATTTGACATGTTAGCAGGAGAAGGGATTTACCGAGAAACTGATCAGCAAATTCACTTTGCTCCAGGTGTCTATGCCCAGACTAATACAGCAGCCTTAAGGGCATGGAAGAAATTGCCATCTAGTGGTAGGCAGACGGAGGACTTGTCCAAAATCCGTCAGGGGCCTGATGAGCCTTTTCAGGACTTTGTATCCAGGTTGTTACAAGCAGCAGGAAGACTTATAGAAGACGGAGAGTCAGGCATGTTACTGGTGAAACAGCTTGCCTATGAGAATGCTAACTCAGCATGTCAGGCGGCTATACGCCCCTTCAAAAAGAAAAGCAGTTTATCTGATTATGTGAGGCTTTGTTCAGATATTGGGCCCTCCTATGTCCAAGGACTCGCTATTGCTGCTGCTTTACAAGGAAAATCTGTCAAAGAAGTTTTGTTCCAGCAGCAAAAGTCTAAGGGTCAGCGAACAGCTGGTCCACCTGGTAGTTGTTATGGATGTGGACAACTGGGTCACCAAGTCAAACAATGCCCTAAGAAACAGGATGGGAACAAACAGCCTGGGATCTGTCCTAGATGTAAGAGAGGCAAACATTGGGCAAATGAATGCCGTTCTAAAAAAGACAATCAAGGAAATCCTTTGCCCCCGATGCAGGGAAACGGGAGGAGGGGCCAGCCCCAGGCCCCTCAACAGTGTTACGGGGCACTGCAGAGCGAACCCAGCCTGCAACAGGGAAATCCATTCAGGAATTATACAGGGCAACTCCAGGAAGCGCAGGATTGGACCTCTGTGCCTCCACCTACACAGTATTAACTCCAGAAATGGGAATGCAGGCCTTGCCCACAGGGGTATATGGGCCGCTCCCGAAAGGCACTATGGGTTTAATTTTAGGTAGGAGCAGCATTACCATGAAGGGATTGCACGTGGCCCCTGGAGTTATTGATGAGGACTACACAGGAGAAATAAGAATTATGACACATTCCCCTACAACAATTTCTGTAATAAAGTCAGGGCAAAGAATAGCACAGCTCTTACTCATTCCCTATTCCAAGGCAGGTAGAACAGCAACAAGTGCCTCCCGAGGGAGGGGAGGATTTGGGTCATCAGATGTTTACTGGGTACAGGCCATCAAGGCACAGCGACCTGAACTCGTACTTACCATAGATGGCAAGAAATTTAAAGGGGTATTAGATACAGGAGCTGATGTCTCTGTTATTGCAGACCAACACTGGCCATCCTCTTGGCCAAAACAATCGGCTATGACTCAACTACAAGGAATAGGTCAGGCCAATGCCCCAGAACAGAGCAGTAATTGCCTACAATGGAAAGATGATGAGGATCATGAAGGAACTTTTCAACCATATATCATTCCAGGATTGCCTGTGAATCTGTGGGGAAGGGATGTAATGCAAGACATGGGAGTATACATCTATAGCCCTAGTGCAGCTGTGTCTCAGCAGATGTTTGATCAAGGGCTACTGCCCACACAGGGTTTGGGAAGGAAAAATCAAGGAAGAGTTGAGCCTATTATACCACAAATAAGACCTACTAGAGCAGGATTAGGGTATTTCTAGAAGGGGTCGTTGACACTCCTGCAGTCCATGCAGACCCGATTACTTGGAAATCGGATGTCCCTGTGTGGGTTGATCAATGGCCCCTAACAGCTGAAAAAATTAAGGCCGCAGAGCAGCTGGTGCAGGAGCAGCTAGATAAAGGCCACATAGCTCCTTCCAACTCGCCTTGGAACTCTCCTATTTTTGTTATCAAGAAGAAGTCAGGAACATGGAGACTTTTGCAGGATTTGAGAAAAGTAAATGAAACTATGGAATTAATGGGTGCTTTACAGCCAGGTTTGCCTTCGCCCTCAGCAATTCCAGCTAATACATTTAAAATTATTTTAGATCTGAAAGATTGTTTTTATACTATCCCTCTGGCACCTCAAGATTGCAAAAGGTTTGCATTTAGTGTCCCTTCCACCAATTTTCGAGAGCCTATGAAAAGATATCAATGGCTAGTCTTACCTCAAGGTATGGCTAATAGCCCCACTTTGTGCCAAAAATTTGTAGCACAAGCTCTCAGCCAGACTAGAAAACTTTTTCCTCAGGTATATTTAATTCATTACATGGATGATATATTAATGGCACATGAACAAGAAAGTCTTCTCTTAGCTGCATACGCTCAGCTACAATTAGGACTTAATGAGATGGGATTAGTCATTGCACCTGAAAAGGTGCAGAGAAAGCCCCCTTTTTCATATTTAGGGTATCTACTGCATCCACACAATATAACTCCTCAGAAAGTGCAACTCCGAAAAGATCACTTAAAGACTTTGAATGATTTCCAGAAGCTTCTAGGGGATATAAATTGGCTAAGACCATATTTAAAGATTACAACTGGTCAGTTAAAACCTTTATTTGACATTCTAAAAGGAGATGCACAGCCTACCTCTCCAAGAGAGCTCACTGAGGAGGCACGTCAAGCTTTAGCCCTAGTAGAAGAGGCTATCAGTCAGCAGCAGGTTACCTACTTTGATTACTCTTCAACATGGTCCGCATATGTTTTAGCCACTCGACACACCCCTACAGCGGTGCTGTGGCAAAAAGGACCCTTACTGTGGCTCCATCTTCCAGTATCTCCTGCCAGAATCCTTACACCATATTTTTATCAGGTTGCTACTTTAGTACAAATGATTAGAGTAGAAGCTCGAAGAATTATTGGAAAAGAACCACCCAATATCTGCCTCCCATATACCAAGCAACAGTTAGATTGGCTCTTGCAAAACAGCGATAATTGGGCCATCGCTTTAGCACAATATTCAGGTGTCTTAGATAATCATTATCCAAAGGAAAAATTATTACAATTCGCTAACAACCATGCCTTTATATTTCCCAAAGTGGTAAAGGATGCTCCAATTGCTTCAGCTGTCTTGGTTTTCACTGATGGCTCTTCCAATGGAAGAGCAGTATTTACAATCCAGGGTCAAGTTACTGTCTTTAATACTAGATACACCTCTGCTCAAGTTGTAGAACTCCATGCTGTTTTAGCTGTTATTAAGCATTTGCCTACTCAAGCTTTTAATCTCTACACAGATAGCCACTATGTTGTACGGGCTATGGAGGTAATAGAAACTGTACCTTTCATAGAGACTACCAATCCACAGGTACAGAGCCTTTTTAGGGAAATACAACATGCTCTTCTGCAGCGTACTTTACCCTGTTTTTTTGGCCACTTACGGGCTCATACTGGCCTTCCAGGCCCTCTTTCAGAAGGAAATAATCAGGCAGATCTAGCTACACAGCAAATTTTTTACTCTCAAGAACAATTAGCACAACAATCTCATGCTATACATCACCAAAATAGCAACAGCCTTCGCCGGCAATTTAAAATTACCAGAGAAGCAGCCAGACAAATTGTCAAACAGTGTGCCCATTGTCCTGAAACTCATACTGTTCCTCATTATGGAGTTAACCCTAGAGGGTTAAGACCCAATCACTTATGGCAAATGGACATCACTCATATTGCCTCTTTTGGCAAATTAAAATATGTGCATGTCACTATAGACACCTTTTCAGGGTTCTTGATGGCTACTGCCCAAGCTGGAGAAGCAAGTAAACATTGCATAGCTCATTGCTTAAAATGTTTTGCAGTCATGGGACAACCCAAATGCATGAAAACGGATAATGGACCAGGCTACATAGGTCAAAAGTTTCAAAAATTTTGTCATACTCTAGGGATTGATCATAAAACAGGTATTCCTTACAACCCTCAAGGTCAAGGTATAATTGAGAGAGCGCACAGCACCTTAAAAAATCAGTTACAAAAAATAAAAAAGGGGGAGCTATATCCTATATCTCCACAGAATTCTCTACATCATGCTCTCTTTATTCTTAATTTTTTAATTTTGGACTCACAAGGGAACTCTGCCGCCCAGCGATTTTGGGGTGCAGGCACCAAAAATACTTATGCTCAGGTGCGCTGGAAAGATCCCTTGACAGGCTCATGGTATGGGCCCGATCCAGTACTAATCTGGGGGCGAGGGCATGTGTGTGTTTTCCCACAGGATGCCGAAGGTCCGCGTTGGCTCCCAGAGAGACTGGTACGACTGCGGGGAACCGGGGACCTGGTGAGGAAGATGAAGAGGCTTCGACTTCGTGATACACCATATGGGCAAGCGTACTCCACGCGCCATGCAGAGCTGCCCACCTGGGGCCAGTTAAAGAAGCTTACCGCAGAGGCCGAGCAGGTCGTCAATGCAAGAGGAGTCGCCAAGACCCCTGCTACCGTGTTCCTGGCAATGCTGGCCATCCTTGGATGTCAGATGGCCCCAGCAAAAGCGGAGGTATATTGGGCATATTTGCCGGATCCACCTCTGCTTCACGCTTCTCTCTGGGAAGATCGATCTATGCCAGTGTACGTTAACAACACCCGGCTGCTCGGGATGCCCTCTAGTGGACATATTCGGGAGCAGAGGCCTGTGAACTTCAATTACACTGCCTGCGGTTCAGGTACCCCTATTTGTTTCTCAAGGAACAGTTCTGTTGCAGGCTGTGTCCCACTACGGGGGGTTACCTTCCGCGTCAGCGGGACAACAGTGGGATGGAATGTGCACATCCTCGGCCTTGCTGGGAAAGGTACACCTCTGAACATATCTCTTCCTGAGGATTTGCCTCCCTGTGAAAGGCCTGTAGCCACAAGGGAACAGTCTGTGCCATGGGAACGATGCCATACAGAGGAAGCTGTGGCCTATGGCATTAATGGAACTAACACATCTATAGTGGACTGGTCTCAGATGAATATGACATCCTGGACACAAGGTCTTTATGAGGGACTTTGGGGGATTGGGGGAGGTGCCATTCAGCTACAGTTGTGGAAGCTAGCTGCTAGTCTGGGAGACGTCCACGCCTGGAAACATGTCAATACAACTACCCATTGGGAGGTGAATGTTACTGCTTGTGTACCAGATCCTTATGCTTTATTGGTGGGGAATGTAAATATTACTTTTGAGAGAACAATGTTTAACATCTCCTGTAAGAACTGTCATTTAACTAATTGTATTACTAATATCCCATTAGGGAAGCAAGTGGTTGTTCTACACCAACCAGCCTTTGTCATGCTGCCTGTCAACATCTCTGAGCCCTGGTTTTCAGACAGGGGTATCCAAGTTTGGAAAGAGTTAAATGCAGCGTTGACTAGGCCTAGAAGGTTTATTGGGTTATTAATTGCAGGAATTACAGCGCTTGTTGCCATGATTGCTGCAGCTTCTGCTGCCGCTGTAGCCTTAACTCAGACTGTTCAGACTGCACATTTTGTAAATGATTTGTCTAAGAATGTGAGCACTGCTCTTGGTACACAGGAATCCATTGACAAAAAAATGGAAGAAAAATTAAATGCACTCTATGACATGGTGCAATACTTGGGGGAAGAGATTCAGAGCCTTAAGCTAAGAACTAGACTAGAATGTCATGCTCAATATAAATGGATTTGTGTTACTCCTATTAGATATAATCGGAGCTTATACACATGGGAAAAGGTACAGAAACATCTCACAGGTATTTGGTATCATGCTAACGAGTCAATAGATTTGTTAGAACTACATAAAGAAATTCAAGGACTCCAAAGTGCAGAACCTTTAAACTTCAATGCAGCACAAACCGCTTCGGAGTTTTTGCAACAGATGTTAAAGGCTGTCCCATCTCCTAAAGATATCCAACATTTGGCTTTGACTATTGCAGTAATTGGGACAGGAGTAGTAGTATTGTTATGCTTACTTCCTTTTCTTGTCAGAAGAGGAATTGCTGGTCTATTAGCTTTGCAGGCAGGTATCCATGAGATAAGATTAAAAACTAGGCTTTAATTAATAAATAGGGGGGAGATGTGGGGAGCGGTCTCGGTTTGACAAGGTCCCGAGGAGACAGTCTTTCACAAGGTGGGCTGTCACACACTCTATCCCACTAAAGTTCAAGTTACTGATTTAGTTTGCTAAATGCCAAATAAGCAGGAAAATTGTGCTGCAGCAGTATAGCTTGTGAGAATAAGGAAGTAGTCTAGCTGAGCTTAGATCATGAAAGTCGGTCTCAGCCGCCGACTGAGACGAAAGATTGGAAAAAAGGAAGTTGGCCGAGACTGTTAGAGGAGATGCTTGCGCTGATCAAATCGAAAGTTGCTTAAGTTCTGCTAAGTGCATATGTAACCAGTGAATGTATAAAAAGACTGTGTGAAATAAACTCGGGGCTGCAGTCTTGAACTGTCAGTCCTCCCGATCCCATCTTTGTGTCTGTCTTTTTTCTCAATCCTCACCCCCCTTTCAGGTACTGTTCGACAGTAGTGCCGGCGGGCTCTGGCAAACAGAGAGTAAGGCTCTATTTACATATATTCCTAGCATTTCACATACCTTACTATACAATTCCGGGATCTATCATTTTGATTTCTTAAAGGTTCAGTCTAACTCACATAGTGTTCTGAGGTCTATAGCTTTGAATTTTAAAGGGTTGTAACCAGGTTTCCTTTAAATATCTAACTGATTGAACAGGAATTATAAATGTAAACTGTATATTCGTCATTTCACAGCTGTTTGAAAGTCAGTTTTCTGTGTCTGAATACGGCCCCACAGACAGGAAGGCTGTATTTACAGGTTTCCTAGGGATTCAGATACAGTCCCATACAATTATAGGTTCTATCATTTTGATTTCTAAGAGTTTTCATCTAACTAACATAGTGTTCTGAGCTGCACACAAATGAATATGAAAAAACAAGAGATAATTTGGAAATATTGGGGGACCAGGCGAGTAAGTCCAACTCAAGGGGAAGGACTTTCTCCAGTGCTCAGGCCTCACCAAGCTTTTATTCATCTGGGATGCACCCATAGCATAGCCCTTAGGCAGGTCACCCCTGGCAACAGACAGACTAGCCCATCAGCAAGGATTTACATAATAAATGGGGGAGTAGTTTCAGCTACCACTCTCTGGACAAACAGAGGTGGTGCCTAGCTCAGACCTTTGCTAGGGCTTCAAAGGCACCCAGCCTTCGGGGGGTTTCTCTGTCTATGCTTATCAGATAGTGAAGGCAATAAACAGTTTCCCACAATTCCAGGTTCTATCATTTTGCCTTCTTAGAGTTTTAATCCAACAAACATAATGTTCTGAGCTCTTTAGACTTGAATTTTTAATTTTTTTATGCCTTGTTTTTTAAAAAGGCCAAGTTTTTGTACCGGAAATAGAAATGTAATCACTATCCTCGTGACTAAACAGCTGTTTCAATGAGAGCTTTCAGTGTTTGAACATGGCACCACAGAGAGTAAGGCTCTATTTACATGTATTCCTAGCGTTTCAGATACCTTCCTATACAATTCCGGGTTCTATCATTTTGATTTCTTAAAGGTTCATTCTAACTCACATAGTGTTCTGAGGTCTATAGATTTGAATTTTACAGGGTTGTAACCAAATTTCTTTTAAATATCTAACGGATTGAACAGGAATTAAAGATGTAAAAAGTATATTCCTCATTTTACAGCAGTTTGAAAGTCAGTTTTCAGTGTTAGAACACGGCGCCATTGACCGTAAGGCTGTATTTACATGGATTCCGAGCGTTTCAGATACATTCCCATACAATTTCAGGTTCTATCATTTTGCCTTCTTAGAGTTTTAATCCAACTAACATAGTGTTCTGAGCTCTATAGACGTGAATTTTTAATTTTTTTAAGCCTTGTTTTTTAAAAACGGCAAGTTTTTGTACCAAAAATAGAAATGTAATCACTATCCTCTTCTCTAAACAGCTGTTTCTATGAGAGCTTTCAGTGTTTGAACACGGCCCCACAGAGAGT
>NW_005872806.1:7256-40634 GCF_000147115.1 Myotis lucifugus | reverse complement strand
TTGTACCATCCTTGCATCTCTGGGATAAATCCTACTTGGTCATGGTGTATGATCCTTCTGATGTACTGCTGGATCCGATTTGCTAAGATTTTGTTGAGGATTTTGGCATCTATGTTCATGAGGGATATTGGCCTGTAATTCTCTTTCATTGTGATGTCTTTACCTGGTTTTGGTATTAGGGTGATGCTGGCTTCATAGAATGAGCTTGGAAGTGTTCCTTCCTCTTGAATTTTTTGTAGTAGTCTGAGGAGGGTAGGTTTTAGTTCTTCCTTGAATGTTTGGTAAAACTCCCCTGTAAAGCCGTCTGGCCTGGGCTTTTGTTTGCTGGAAGCTTTCTGATGACTGCTTCAATTTCTTCCATAGTTATTGGCCTATTGAGGTTTTTAGATTCTTCCTGATTGAGTTTTGGAATGTTGTATTTTTCTAGGAATTTGTCCATTTCCTCCAGGTTGTCTAGTTTGTTGGAGTAGAGCTGTCCATAGTATTTTTTAACAATCATTTGTATTTCTGTGGGGTCTGTTGTTATTTCGCCTCTATCATTTCTGATTTGGTTTATTTGGGACCTCTCTCTTTGCTTCTTGGTGAGCCTGGCAAGGGGTTTGTCAATCTTGTTTATCCTTTCAAAGAACCAGCTCTTGGTTTCATTGATTTTCTGTATTGTTTTTTTGGTCTCTATTTCATTGATTTCTGCTCTAATCTTTATTATCTCCTTCCTTCTGCTCACTCTGGGGTTTTCTTGTTGCTCTCTTTCTAATTTTTTGAGTTGTAGAGTTAGGTGATTAACTACCATTTTTTCTTGTTTTTTGAGATAGGCCTGTAGAGCTATAAACTTCCCTCTCAGGACTGCTTTCATTGTGTCCCAGAGGTTTTGGATTGTTGTGTTTTCATTGTCATTAGTGTCCAGGATGTTTTTAATTTCTTCTTTGATGTCATCGGTAACCCAATCAATATTTAATAACATGCTATTCAGCTTCCAAGTGTTTGAGTATTTTGGGTTGTTTTTATTGTAGTTTATTTCTAACATTATGCCTTCGTGGTCTGAGAAGATGCTTTTTATGATTTCAATCTTCTTGAATTTGTGGAGACTTCGCTTGTGACCCAATATGTGGTCTATTTTTGAATATGTCCCATGAACATCTGAGAGGAAAGTATATTTCGCAGCTGTGGGGTGAAGTGTTCTGAAGATGCCAATTAAGTCCATCTGATCTAGTGAGTCATTTAGGATTGCTGTTTCTTTGCTGATTGTTTGTCTAGCGGATTTATCCAGTGATGTCAGTGGTGTATTAAAGTCCCCTACTATGATTGTATTGTTGTCGATCTCTCCCCTGATATCTTCCAGAAGTTTTCTTATGTATGTGGGTGCTCCTGCATTGGGTGCATATATGTTTACCAGGGTTATATCTTCTTGTTGTATTGATCCCTTTAGTATTATGAAGTGGCCTTCCTTATCTCTGGTTATGGCCTTCACTTTGAGATGTATTTTGTCAGATATAAGTATTGCTACCCCAGCTTTCTTTTCCTTTCCATTTGCGTGAAAGATATTTTTCCATCCCTTCACTTTCAGTCTGTGTGAGTCCCTTCTAATGAGGTGGGTCTCTTGTAGACAGCAGATGTATGGGTCATGTTTTTTTATCCATTCAGCCACTCGATGTCTTTTGGTTGGAGCATTTAGTCCATTTACATTTAAAGTTATTATTGAAAGGTACTTGTTTGTAGCCATTTCTTTTTTTTTGTGTGTGTGACTGTTTTCTTTCTGAGCTTGATGTTTCTTCTTTTTACACCAGTCCCTTTAGCATTTCTTGCATGGCTGGCTTGGTGGTGATAAACTCCCTTAGCCCTTTTTTGTCTGTGAAGCTTCTTATTTCCCCTTCAATTTTGAATGATAGCCTTGCTGGATAGAGTATTCTTGGATTCAGTCCTTTGCTTTGCATCACTTTGTAGATTTCCGTCCATTCTTTTCTGGCCTGATGTGTTTCTGTTGAGAAATCATTTGATAATCTAATGGGAGATCCCTTGTATGTTACTTTCCGTCTCTCTCTTGCAGCCTGTAAGATTCTCTCTTTATCCTGAACATTTGCCATGGTAATTATGATGTGTCTTGGTGTGGGTCTTTTCGGGTTCACCTTGTTTGGGACTCTCTGGGCTTGTGTGACTTTTTTCTTCCCCACCTCAGGGAAGTTTTCTGATATTATTTCTTCGAATAGGTTTTCTAATCCATGTTCATCTTTCTGTTGTTCTGGCACCCCTATTATTCGTATGTTGTTTCGTTTCATGTTGTCCCAAAGCTCCCTTAGGCTCTCCTCCTGTCTTTTAATTTTTTTCTCCATTTGCTGTACAGTTTGAGTGTGTTTTGCTTCCTTGTCTTCTAATTCACTAATTCGGTCCTCCGCTTCTCCCAGTCTACTGTTGATACTTTCAATGGAGTTTTTTATTGAAGCTATGTCGCTCTTCATTTCTTCTTGGGACTTACTTAAGTTGTTGATTTTTTCATCTGTTTCTTCTAGCTTCTTGCATAAGTAGTTGAGTTTTTCATCTGTTTCTTCTTGCTTCTTGAACATCTGGTGCATGTACTCTAGGAACCTTATTCTGAATTCTTTTTCCGTCATGTTGCATATCTCTGTCTCACTTAGCTGCTTTTCTGGCGAGTCCTCCTTTTCTTTCCTTTGGGGGTTTCTTTGTCTACCCATGTTTGATCTCACTGACATGACTAGTTGTTGAATCGTTCAGTGGCTGGACCCTGGGTGGCAGTGGCTGCTCCCTGGGTGGCAGTGGCTCCTCGGGCTGTGGTTGCTCCTTGGGCGGTTGTGGTAGCAGCGGCTCCTCTGTTGATAGCAGAGCCTCTGGTGGGTGCTGTTCACAGCTGTGGTGGCTCTTCTGGCTGGTGGAGGGAGGCTTCACACACAGCAACTGTTCCCCAGGCAGAGCGTATGGTGATCAGGAGGCCGCTGTTGCTTGAATCTTTCCGTGGAGGGATGCAGGTCTCCGCTGGGCTCTTGTAGTCGCGCTGCTTGAGAGTCGTTGCCTCCGGGTTAGTAGCCGCAGGGTTAGTAGCCGCTCTCTGGATGCCGGTAACCGCTACTTAAGATGGCACGGTCTTGCCGCTGCGCTGGCGCCCAGGGGGAGGTTTCAGCCTCAATCTCTAACCATCCGCATTTTTTAGGAGTTCTCTGTCTTTCCTGGCTGCAGACTGTCACTCAGCTGAACCTCCCCAGCTTGATCTGGCTGATTGTTACCCGTTTCAGCTGCTCGCCCCTATCTGCTCCGGGAAAAAACACCAACACGTCCGTCTAAGCCTCCGCCATTTTTTTCCTCCTGTTGTTGTTTTTTTTAAGAGCCATAATAGGTGATATCTTGTTGTGGTTTGATTTGTATTTCTCTGATGATTACCAATGTTGAGCACCTGTTGGCCATTGTGTGTCTTCTTTGGAGAAATGTCTATTCAGTTCATTTTCTCATTTTTATTGGGTTATTTGTTTTTATTGGCATAAGCATTCCATAAATATTTTAAATATTAACCCATTATCAGATTATGGCTTGCAAATATTTTCTCTCATTTCATAGGTTACCTTTTTAAATTTTGTTTATTGTTCCCTTTGCTATAAAGAAGCTTCTTAGGTTGATGTAGTCGCACTTGTTTATTATGCTTTTGTTGCCTATGCTTTGGTGTTATATCCAAAAAATTATTATAAATATCAATGTCAAGAAATCTTTTTCCTACTTTTCTTCTAGGAGTTTCATGGTTTTAGATTTTATATTTAAGCTTTGAATTTATTTTGAGTTGATTTTTGTATATGATGTTAGATAATGGTCCTATTTTATTTTTGTAATTTCGTGACATATGATTATATTTAGCTATCAGGCTCTGATAAGCTAACAAAATTGAATACCTGTACCTTTCAAAAAAAGATAAATAGGTAATGATTCTTGATATTTCCACCAAGCCTATACTTCCCTATGAGGCCCTCCCTAGACAAACTGAACTCTACAAAAATACATGAAGGCTAAAAACACTTTAAATAATAAGAAATCTATGAAAATATATACCATTTTTATATTTTACAGATCAGAAGTCTATAAACACTAAATACATAGGCACAATAAGCCTTAATATTTTCTCACTGTCACCAGATTAGCCTCCTAAAGCATAATTTTCTTCATGTCATCTCCAGTTTCTATGTTTCTAATAACTGAAAATACTTCTGGGTACTGGCCCACATACCTGAAAACCCAGACCTATTGTGGGTGTGAGACTGATTTAATGAGATTTCTCCAATCTCATTTCTTTGAGGTTCTCTTAGTTTGGCATCTTCTCTGTGATGGCTGAAATAGTTCTAGGCCTTATATCAGCACAGAAAAAGTCCATGCCTTCATGTCTTATTGGGTCAATTTGGGTCACATGTGCATTCTTTATATACAAAGGAAAGCTATGCAGTGATTGGCTTTGGTCAGGAACCCTTAATCATTCACTGGCAAGGGGAAGGATATTTGTATTTATAAAGATCTATGTTTGAAGAAGAGTCATATCGTAACTGTCTGAATGTCTCCCCATGGGAATAGGTATTGCATATTAATATTCACTACATTCTCTATAATTGAACTCTAGGCTTCATCTCTAGCCTTTCAATTATTATCACATGATAAAATGCTATATTAAATTGGCTCCTAATGCTTAGTGTTCTCATCTATAAAATGTCATGTATCTCTGAAGCATCTTTCTTCTTGCTTCTTTTTTAAAAAAATATATTTTATTGATTTTTTTATAGAGAAGAAGGGTGAGGGACAGAGACTTAGAAACTTTGATCAGCTGCCTCCTGCACACCCCCTACTGGGGATGTGTCTGCAACCAAGGTACACACTCTTGATTGGAATCGAATCTGGGACCCTTCAGTCCGCAGGCTGATGCTCTACCCACTGAACCAAACCGGTTAGGTCTTCTTGCTTCTTGATCCAAACCTTCTTTGCAGTAGGCTCCTTCAATTCTTCCAAATCCTTCCTATGTTAAAGCCTTCACATACGCTGATGTTCCATCTGCTTGGAAAACATTTTTTTTACCTGTTCTTTAAAAATCCCAATTTAAGCATCACCTCCTATAAAACAATAATCAGGTGCCTCTCTTATAGAAATTTGTACTTCTCATTCAAAGAAGTTACTGGTAGCAATTAACTAATTAATAATTCAAGTAGTTGCTTCTTCAATATTTGTATAACCTGGTTTGTTTTAAACCTTAGAAGGGTAGGGTTGTGTGCCTATATTCATGTTATGTGGCCATTTCTAGCAGAGAAAGTTGTGCACATACTTTACTTAGATATTTATGTAAAAGAGCGAGGACAGATTTAAAATAAAGATGGAGAAAAAGAGGAAAAGAAGGAAGAAAGGCAGCAAGGAAGCACTTACCATCCTACTTCTTGAGGAATGGTGTCAGATCACACTAAAGAATATAAATGGCAACAAAGTAGAAATAGTAGGTTAGGTTGTTTTTCCAGATGCTCCCATATTACCCCTTTTTACTGCTTTCATAACAATCATCATATTTGAAATGAGTATTGCCCATTTTCTCCAATGAAATGTATAGTTCATGTGGAAAGGGAGCCACTCAATCTCCTTTACAAATTTATTCCCAGGACCTAGCATTATGTATGCCAAAAATTGTGAATTGAATTATTAGCAAAGCATAATTTATAATCTTTTGTTAATCTTTTGCGATTAAATTGCCTACTCAGAAATTAAATTCTTAGTTAAACACTATTATTTGGCCTCATAATCAAAATGGCTTTTCATATTTTATATCAGTTGATTTATAGATGATGTGTTACTGTGTATTCACTCCCTGAAATTGTCCAGGCCATCAAACAAAATCCTTTCACTCACTACTTATTTGCCTCTCTAACCTTCAAAAAGGAGTATGTCCAGAACAGCTTAATCAAGTTTCAGCACCAGAAAATGGGGACTTAATTTGGCATCTTTGTGCATATAAACAAGTCGGTACTTTTAATCTACTATTCCTTCATCTGACATATAAACGTTAACAAATGGAACAGTAATTTTGGGAGATTATAGCATTCATTATCCTTTTTGCTTATCTTCGGTGGCAAGATTTTTTTTCCCTTTTTCAAGTGCTATTTTCCTTTTGGCAAGGTTGTTTATTTCTCACAGAGTTCTTTTAAAGCAAATGTCATGTGGGGATAATGCCAGGTAACCTTAAAGCAAGGCTTTCTTTTACCACAACTTTATTTTATGGACTGCTTTTTTGGGGAAAAGTCATCCAAAGCATGGTCAAAATTGGAAACAAGACAAAAGTCACACAGTCAGAAAAATCAATGATCTTTCAAATAATTCAAGATGAACTGAAGTCAAACTAGCTTTAAGCTTAAACTTTAAAGCCAATCAGAATTTGTCTAACATGAGAGGCCCAATAAAGACTAAATTCTAGGCTCTTGTGGTACAATAAGAGGTATCCTTTGACTAATAATGATTTTTCCAAAGTCTGAATGAACGTTTAGAATCAGCTCATAAAACATTGAAAAAATTTCAGAACAAACAATTTATTGTATAACTATATATTTTATTTTTATTAATCAATTTAAATAAAAAAATCTTGCTTTGGAATCTCATAGCAGTTAGAAAGGATTGCCTCAGTTGTAAAGGGCTAGGCAGAGTCTCTGTTTTCTTTTCTCAAGAGCAAAATTGGTCTGCATGTGACATGAAATGATAGGAAGAAATAACATTGCTAGAAGCTACATATTTGTTCATATGGTCTAGGCCAGTGGTTGGCAAACTGCGGCTCTCGAGCCACAGGCGGCTCTTTGGCCCCTTGTGTGTGTGGCTCTTCCACAAAATACCACGTGCGGGCGTGCATGTACAGTGCGATTGAAACTTCATGGCCCATGCGCAGAAGTCGGTATTTTGTGGAAGAGCCACACTCAAGGGGCCAAAGAGCCGCATGTGGCTCGCGAGCCGCAGTTTGCTGACCACTGGTCTAGGCAATTCTGGAACTAATAATATTAGCTAGAGTTTTTAAATATTCTCTCTCTCTTTCAACTTAAATGTACTTTTCGTAGAATTAAGTAAAATTTAAAATCATGTGTTGGCAATATGTTTAGAATACTTTTTTATTGTTTATATCTGGTCAACAAATTTGATCTGCTTTAAGCAATACAGGTCACTGGTAATTTAATTCCATACACCAGTAGGTTATAAAGAACAACTTATAACTGAGAAGTATTTTGTTTGGAATAATATTTTCTGCAACATGATATACCTCCCTATAACTTGTTTTGTATATATTAACATAATATCAAAAGGTTCTCATGAATATATATGAGAAATATTTTCATAATAGTCTAATGCCAGCATCAATAATTCTATTCTTTTTCATTCCATAGACATGACTTTGTTAGTATTTTTTCTTCAGTTACTATATTCTTTTTATAGTTAGGAAATGAATTTGTAGACCAAAAATTGATATGGAACTGAATGACAATTTCATAGAGTAAGTTTTGTAAAATACAGACTTACTCTTGAGAATGAGCATCGTTGTTATGGTAGGCAAGATAATAGCTGCTCAAAAATGTCCACATTTTCTTCGGTGGCAAGATTTTTTTTCCCTTTTTCAAGTGCTATTTTCCTTTTGGCAAGGTTGTTTATTTCTCACAGAGTTCTTTTAAAGCAAATGTCATGTGGGGATAATGCCAGGTAACCTTAAAGCAAGGCTTTCTTTTACCACAACTTTATTTTATGGACTGCTTTTTTGGGGAAAAGTCATCCAAAGCATGGTCAAAATCCTTGTACCTGCGAATGCCTTTACCTTACACAGCAAAAGGGATTAAGTTAAGAATCTTAGATGGAGCCTGGGACTTAGCCTAGGTTATCCAGGTGGGCCTAATTTAATCACAAAGTTTGGTGTAAGAGGAGGGCAGGCAAGTCAGAATCAGAAAGAGAAATCTGAGGATGCTTCACCGCTGGCTTTGATGATAGAGAAAGCAGCCAGGAGTCAAGAAATGCAGTTCGTTCACTGGCCCCTCAGAGCTGGAAAACAGATTCTTCCCTAAAGCCCTCGGCAGCCCCGCTGACAGTTTGGTTTTAACTCAGTAAAACCTATTTCAGATTTCTGATCTCCTGTAAGACAATGAATTTGTGTTGTTTTAAGCCACAAGGTTTGTGATATCGGCTACAGCACCGAAGGATAACTAAGATAACTACCTAATAAAAACACTAAAAGAAATAAGAACAATACAATACTATTGGCATGCTTACTCTATGATAGGCACTATGTGAGGCACTTTTCAGAGAATATCTTGTTTTATCTACACACAGTCCTAGGCAATACTTATTATTATTATTATTCCCATTTTACAAGTGAGTCAAATATATCTTTTTTAAAAATATATTTTTATGGATTTTAGAGAGAAAGAGAGAGGGAGAGAGTGATAGAAACATCAATTATGAGAGAGAATCATTGATCAGCTGCTTCCTGCTCGCCCCACACTGGGGATTGAGCCCACAACCCAGGCATGTGCCCTTGACCGGAATTGAACCCAGGACCCTTCAGACCACAGGCCAATGCTCTATCTACTAAGTCAAACCAGCCAGAGTTCAAATGTATCTTTTTAAAGAAAAAAGCATACCTAAAGCATGTAAAATTAATAAATAAAAGAGGTGGAATTCGAACACCTAAACATTGCATATTCTATGTCAAATAGTATAGTTCGACAATAAAAGCAAATTCTAGTGGTCTTATCTAATCCAAAATAATTTTGGCTCTTTTACTACATCTAATAGTTTTTCTTAAAATAGCTCAGCTACAAAGAGTGTCTGGCCAGGAGGAATACACACAGGAGTCACTAGAGAAGAACTGGATGTGACATTCTTATTATTCATTTAACACATCCGCAATGAGAACTGTAGGTCACTGTAGGGATCTCAGAGCAATTGTCCTTTCTTTTGTAAATGTTTGTCCTTTGGGCAGGCACCATGCTGGAACCATCTGTTGCTGCACCCCTGGCTGCATTCGATTGGTTCAGAATTGGGCACCTGTATCAAATTTATTCATACAATTACTCCTTCCTGGAAATTCAAATTGGTATTAGCAAAGGCGCACTTCATCTCCCCTGGGTGGAAGGCTTCTGTAACATGGGAACTCAGAAGCACTCAGCAGTAGTATGTTTCACTCCGAAGATTAGAGAGCTAGAGAAAGCTGTTTTGCAAAGAGTTAAGAAAAGAATTAGGTATAAATGTAAATAAACAATGCTGACAGATACAGAGAACATTAGAATTTTGTCAGGCTCTGGTTCTAGCCTATTACTGACATACACAATATTACTCAATAGTGCTATGATGTCCTTTCCCTTCTGTTCTTTGAGATGTTCTCCTGGCTGTATAACAACATTTTACTTAAGTCAGCTTCAGTGCAGTTGTGTTTCTTGCAAGATAATCAGGTTTTTATGAAATATTACTCCAGATCCTAAACATAATTCACCTTTCCTTCCTTTAAAGAGCTTATGTTCTGGTGCAGTTGATTAAAACACAGAGAAAAAGTCAATATTTTATATAACATAAAGAAAATGGCATTTACCAGTGTATGTTAGGCCACTAGTAATAAACCTTGAAATTATTCAGAAAATCAGCATTTAGTTCTTGGCAATTGTCCTTTTTTCTATCCTTTCTTCCTGAAGGCAAACATTCAGAACAAACATCTAATACTAATCATGTAAAAACTTCCTATTTTGTGCCTTAACTTATTCCCCAACTAGTATAGTCAATCATGTTCACTCATCAGTTTTCCAATTATATTTTCTATATTTGATTAATTTCTTCATTAGTGTAATAATTGGTGATTGTGAAAAATCATTTTCTTACCTCATTAACACAACATATAATTCCTATTACTTCCATATCATTATCTTCCTGTTCAGCCTCTAATCAATTTATATTGACAATAACTGGCAGTAATATTGACTTCATATACATTAAAAATAAACAGATCACTTATCAGTTTGTTTCATATTATATGATTGTTTTATGGTTGACATGACACTCACCTCAGTTTCTCCTCCTCTAGCTTCGTGCTCTTTCCCCACCACTGGAAGGTCACACTTTGACACTTAATTCCAGATTTGCTCTTGGAAATATTTTTATATCTCACAGTGTCCTCCTCAGTCTAAACCCAAGATGTCTTCTCCTGCAGTCTAAAGATAAAATCCTCTCCCTCCACGGTGTGGGTCTCAGCTGCCCACGACATGGTTCCCATCAGCGTTTTACGCACTTTCCTGCAAAGTTGTAAATATATTTACTCCCACCCCTGGGATTTTACATTACCTCCTATCCTTCTGCGCTTTATTCCTCTTCTATAAAGCACATCACATGCTGTTTTGTATCCCAGCCATTTATTGCAATGTACTTTCCCCAACTGATTTTGCAATTTTCCTGAGCAGATGTTGCTTTTGTTTGTTAATAAAATCTACCAATACACAATCTTGAAAGTAGTGGGTGAGCAACAATTATTAATTCAAAGGACACACGGTTTTTCTAAGACTCTATGACACTTCTCCAGTTCACTTTATCTTTGCACCTCTGCTTTATCTGGCCTTACCCTTCCCTTCCCTCACATCTGTTGTCTTGCTAGTTATTTACCAATGTGGCTACATAAAACATCACGTGCCTATAAAGTTTCTTCTAAACATTTATCTTCTTATAAAAAACAAGTACAAACTGAATCTTTTCTAGGGCTCAGTTTAAAAATATGACCTGCAAATATGTCTATGTCCTATGTACAAATGAATCAGCTCATTTCTAAATGAATGCTTCATCATACTTTAGAAGAAAGCAATATGGTGCTTATTTTTCTCAGTTTAAGTTCAACAATATTTTCATATTACTTTTATTTCTCTGCACAGTTTATTTCCCAGTGCACATTGGAATATAGTTCCACATCTGGGTTCATATTTATTATATCTGCATAAACAGTATGGTTTTGGTACAGTGGCAGATGGGGTGAGGAGAGAATGGGCTTATCCCATTTGAGATCCATCTGATAGTATAAACTGCACATCTAAAATGGACCAGTCAGAAGACTAATTTAGTGTAGGCTAAGTAGACCCTTGGAAGATAATTCAACATGCAGAAATAGTTACTTCATTTAGCAAGAAAATTAGAGGTGGAGAGTGAAGTGTCAGTCGGTATTGATCTCCTGACCACCTTCTATCCAAACTCTTATAACCTCCATTTCCACAAATTGAACTTAAACCTGAAACAAAAGGTCAAATTAATGTGACCATATGTACACCCCATAAAGCAGCAATTTCACTCTTAGGTATATTTCCAACAGAAATGCATACATATGTTAACCAGAATATAAGTACTAAATGTTTATAGCAGCACTACTCAAAGTAGCTTCAAGCCTAAAACTACATAAATTCCCATTGAGAATGGAACTAGTGAATAAATTATAGAATAAAATACTATACAACAATACGGGTAAACCATCTGCTGCTATGCTTGATAACATGGTTTAATTTCAAAAACCAAATGTTTTGCGAAAGGCGTCACACACAGAATACATATATATCTTGTCTGATTTCCTTTGTATTAAGTGAAAATATAATGCACAACCAACTCATATTAGAAGCCTGGATAATGGTACACACGGGGAATTGCATAATGGCTTTAAGGAACAATGAGAAAACCTCCTGATGTGTTTCAGAAATGCTGATAGTGATATGCTCTTGATGCAAGTGTGTTCAGTTAGTGAAAAGTTATCAACTTTTGCAAAAATGATATATGCATACTTCTACATGGATATTATAGTTTAATAAAACGTTTTATAGTTAGCTAATGTAAAATATCCTATATAATAATAGTCTACTGTGCAAATTGTCCCCTCTAGCAGTTGTTCCACTGGGAGTTTGACAGGGAGTTCAACCACTCACCATGATGTGCGCTGACCACCAGGGGGTGGCACGGAACATGGCGGGCATCAGCGATGCAGCGTTGGCAGCGGGTTGCAGTGGAGGTGCTGCCAGCCCCAATGGGACCCAATGAGAGCAGGACCACAGCAGGATGGTGGAGCAGGTGAGTGGGTGGTGCCAGGATAAGGCGGGTGCATGCGAGGGCTGATCACCCTGCTGATTGCCCTGCACAGTGAGACCAGCAGTAGAGGTGGGGAGCAGGGCCACTGCCCGGCTGCCAGGCACTGAGGGACCCGGGCAGGGGCCCCAGCCCTGATCAATCGCTCCACAGGCAGGATGGTGGAGTAGGTGAGGGGGCAGCACCAGGCCAACGCGGGGTGCCAGGTGGGGCTGTGGGGCTGCGAGGCTGTGGACAGGAGCTGGGGCCCGATCTCCACAGGCCACCCTGAGGGACCCCACCAGTGCACTGGGTGCACTGGGCTTCTAGTATCCCAATAAAGTCTCTCCGTAAGTTTATTTTGATCAAATATAGCAGAACTATACAGCACCTTAATCTTGTTTCTCTATTTCAAGGTGCATGCCAAATCTATAGCTACTATATGTGTCATATCACTAACTTCATAGAATTCTTACATGTTCCATGTAAAATCTATGTTTGATTTTCAGATGATTAAGTAAAATACCACTATATGCCAAGAGGCTTATTTTTTTTCTCTGGCTAAAACACTCATCTTTGAAACCTTAGCTCAAAGAAAGACAAAGCCATATGATTTCTCTTTATGTGGAATCTAAAAGACAAAAGAGTCCTGGCTGATGTGGCTCAGTTAGATGGAACATCTTCCATACACCAAAAGGTGTCAGGTTCAATTTTTCCAGTCAGGGCATACATCCAGGTTTCTGCTCAATCCCCATGTAGGAGGCAATAGATGGATGTTGCCCTCTCATCTCTCTCCCTCTCTCTCTCTCTCTCTCTCTCTCTCTCTCTCCATCAGCATAAAATAAATAAATAAATAACAAAACAAATGAACAAATAAAACAAAACAGAACCAATAGATACACAGAAGAGATTGGTAGTTGCCAGAGTGGAAGAGAGTTGGAGAGTGTGTGAAATGGATGAAGGTGTTCAAGAGGTATAAACTTCCAGTTATAAATTAGTCATAGGGATGTAATTTACTGCATAGTAACTGCAGTAAAAAAATATTTCATTGCATATTTGAGAGTTGCTAAAAGAGTAAATCTTTAAAGTTTTTATCACAAAAACATAATTTGTAATTTTATATGGTGATAGATGGTAACTAGAATAACTGTGGTAATCAAATCACAGTATATACAAATATCCAATTATTATGTTGTACACCTGAAACTAATTAAATGTTATATGTCAATTATACCTAAATTTTTTTAAAAAAATAATAAACTATCAAGAAATAAGTTGAACAAAAATGTTTGACACTTCATTGAATGGAGGACAAATCTTCTCTAAATTAAGTTATATCAGCAAGGAGCTAAATATGAAGATTACATGTTTCATGGTTATTTTCGAATTACTTTTATCGAGTTTTCTATTGTCATCGTATCAGTCTACATAGATGGAATTTTTAAGAAGCAGGTCTAATAAACCTGTTGCTATGCTGCAGAATGAATGGATGTTGTTGAATATATTGTTTGCCAAGTTGTAAGCTATGTTCTACATTATCACACACACACACACACACACACACACACACACACACACACAATCTGCCTTCAGCCATAGCAATAGTTAGGTTTTCCCTGAAAACTGATATATGATCGTCTTCTGCAAGTTTTAATTCATGTTATATAAGACTAGAGGCCCGGTGCACAAAAATTTGTGTACTGGGGGGGGGGGGGAGAGGGGGTCCCTCAGCCCAGCCTGTGCCCTCTCGCAGTCTGGGACCCTTCGGGAAATAATGACCTGCTGGCTTAGGCCTGCTCCCGGGTGGCAGAGGGCAGGCCCAATCCCTAGGTGCAGCCCCTGGTCGGGCTCAGAGCAGGGCCGATTGGGGAGTTGGGGCGCTGCCCCCTGTCATGCACAGAGCAGGGCCCACCCCTAGTCACGCTCAGGGTAGGGGCCGAGGCGCAATTGGCTCTTCAGGCCCTGTCACACTCAAGGCAGGGTCAATAGGGAGGTTGCGGCACCACCCCCTGGCATGCACAGAGCAGGCCCATCAGGGGGGTGGGGGCTCCGTACCCTGTCACACACAGAGCAGGGCCAATCAGGGGGTTGAGGAGCTCCCCCCTGTCACGCACAGAGCAGGGCCAATAGAGGAGTTGGGGCACCGCCCCCTGTCACACAAAGAGCAGGGCCGATGGGGAGGTTATGGCTCTACCCCGTCACACACAGAGCAGGGCCCGTGGTGGGAGGGGTGTTGGGGCACCACAGCCTGTCACACACAGAGCCGCAGGGCGATCAGGGGGTTGAGGAGCTCCCCCCATCAGGCACAGAGCAGGGCTAATCAGGGGGTTGGGGCACCTTCCCCTGTCATGAACAGAGCAGGGCGGATAGGGAGGTTGTGGCCCCGCCCCCTGTCACACACAGAGCTGCAGGGCGATCAGGGGGTTTGGTCGCTGCCCCCTGTCACGCTGATCCCGGTGCCAGGAGGCATATTACCCTTTTACTATATAGGATAGAGGCCTGGTGCACGGGTGGGGGCCGGCTGGTTTGCCCTGAAGGGTGTCCTGGATCAGAGTGGGGGTCCCCACTGGGGTGCCTGGCCAGCCTGGATGAGAGGATGATGGCTGTTTGCAGCTGGTCCCACCCCCTTCAGGGTGGGGGTCCCCACTGGGGTGCCTGGCCAGTCTGGGTGAGGGGCTGAGGGCCGTTTTCAGGCTGGCAGGTGACTGAAGCTCCCAACCTCTCCTTATTTTCTTTTTTTTTTATTCTGGGCCAGCTTTAGCTCTGAGGCTTGGCTCCAACTCTTAGGCCTCGGCTGCTGAAAGCAGGTTTCTGGCCTTTGTTTTCCTTCTGTATTTGATACAATGTTGCGGTCCGGCTGGCTGAAGCCCGGCTGACTAAAGCATGTTTCTGGGGTTTTGTTTAGCTTCTATATTTGTTACAATGTTTCAAACTGCAAGCTGAGAGGCCGGCAAGGCAGGCGGGTAACCTGGCTTCCTCCATCACTGAAGGAAGCAAGCCTCCCTGTTCCACTTCAAGCTGCCTGGCTGCCGGCCACCATCTTGGCTGGCAGTTAATTTGTATATCTCACTGATTAGCCAATGGGAAGGGTAGCGGATGTACGGCTAATTACCATGTTTCTCTTTTATTAGATAGGATAATTTTCTCCATGCAGTTACAGTTGAAAAATATAAATTGTAATCCCTTTCCAACGAACAGCCAAAACCTTGCTGCATTGGTTTTATTCAAGAGACAGTTTCTTGATTCAGTCAGAAAAATAAAAGCCCAATTGCAAGTTAGCTTCATTTCACTCCAAGGAGTAAAGGGCTTTGTAATTGTCAAGTAGGATTAGGTGGTGGTATCTGAAAGGGAGTGAGGGAGGCTCATGTTCTAACAGAAAATGCGGAGACAAAGGGTAATAGAGAAATAAACCAGTTATGTTATCAATAGCTAAACTCTATTGACTGTTCCTTCTCTAACATTTTACATTATTGATTCAATTAAATCCTTATGCCATAATGAGTCTCACAACTTTTATCTTTCCCTTTTTATAAATACAAAATGTCTTAGAGAATTTAAATATTTTGCTAAACATTACAGAACAATGAGTAGCAGGAGTGGGTTTAAAATTCCCCTGAATATCCCAGGGCCTGAATCTTCAATGACTGTATTGTGCTCCTTCCTATTAAGAATTGTTACTTATTATAAAGACATGTGATGCATTGTACATGTGGTACTTTAGACTGAAACATAAATTTTATAATTTATACTTTTAAAGTGTTTTATTTTATCTTTTTTGAAAGTGTTTTTATATAAAATATCCTAAATTATTTCTACATTTGGAGTATGATGGCATGTGTGAATAAAAAGCATGCAATACACACACTGTGAGCAAACAGACACAAAAATGCAGACTCTCCTAGGCATACAAACGGAAACTTTGCTGAGTGACAACTTAAAAAGTGGATATTAAAAATATGGACACTATAGTAAATTTGTCAATTATTTTTAAACCATTCTTAAGTTTAATGTAATTACAATTAAAAATTTAATGAAAGTTTTTGGTGAGAATATCCGGAAAGACCAGTCTAGAGTGTATCTGGAAAATATGCCAACAAAAATGTTTATTAGCATTTATCTTTGTAATTGTGGTTTCAATCCCAGGTCAGTACAAATACAAGAAGCAACCAATGAATGCATATGTAGATTGAACAATAAATCAATGTATCTTTCTCTCTCTCTTCTTTCAGCTCTCTAAAATATTAAAAAAACAACCCAATGAATGAATAAATAAGTGTAACAACAAATCCATGTTTCTCTCTCTAAAAATTAATCAATAAACAAAATTTTAAAATATTTTTGTGGTAATTTTAAATTCTGAGTCATCTAAGCAAGCATTGATATGTGTTGTTTTCTTATTTTTTTCCCTTCAAAATTACTCATATTTTCATGGTTCTTTATATGTCAAGAAATTGTGATTTGTTTCCTGCTATTTCAACTATTAGATCATACGGAATCCGAGTCTTGTCATAATTTTGTATAAAAATGTTGATTTGGCCAAGTCGGTGTGGCTCACTAGTTGAGCATCAACCTATGAACCAGGAGATCACAGTTCGATTCCTGGTCAGGGCACATGCCAGGGTTGTGGGCTCAGTCCCAAGTATAGGGTATGCAGCCAATCAATGATTCTCTCTCATCATTAATGTTTCTATCTCTCTCCCTATCCCTTACTCTCTGAAATCAATTAAAATATATAGATTTTTTTAAATGTTGATTTTGTTTTGTTTCTTCATTTGTTTTATTAGATACTCAAGCAATTTACCTTCAGAGCACAAATTCTGTCTTGCCTTTTGTGAGAAATGGTTACTATCAAGCCCTTGTTATGCTGTTTGGTTCTGTCCATCACATTCTCCACTCAGGCTCAAAGCCTTGCTATGCCTCCTTGGGTTTATCCCTCACATACACAAAACTATGAGAAAGCTTTTAAGATATATTTTCCATATATCTTATTCTTTTTAAATGCTCCACGAAAGAGGGACAGTTTATGTGTTGTTGTTGTTTTTTAATATACTTTTCTAGAATTGTTGACAGTATGTAATAAAAATAATGCTAAAGAACAGCTATAATTGAGATGGCTCACCAGAAAGCAATGATACCTATGCTCTCAAGTTAAAACTTAGCACCACAAGCAGAAAATTAAGTGACTAAAGTGTTATCAGTTTTTTTTTAAGTATTTTAATTATCTGCACTCTCACATTGTCACACTGCTTACAAGGAGGATAATTGAGGATATCCAGTGCGAATGTAAGAGGTCAAACTTCCTGAACAAATTTGTCTATTGAGGAAAATATATGAAGGCTTCTGGAAATCTATTGAGTAGAGCTCACCTCTGGAATAAGTATGTGCTTCCATTGTTGTCATCACGCAGCATATTGCAATTGCTTTTTCCATGCCAAATAACAGTTTTAGCCAAGAAAGAAAGCCCTGTGCAGTCATTGTTATCTCCCCTGAAGTCCTCACCTGGTGTGAGTATGGCTCAGAGCAGCTGCCTGCTCTTACTAAACTCAGTGTCTATCAAGTCGTTCGCAGTATCCATCTGCACACCTGCTGCACTGATAGCAACAAAAGTTACTGCACAATGTTGGTTATTTGGCAAAAGCAAGTAAAGACATAATTTTGCTCTAGGACAGAGTGTGGTCAGGACAAAAGTGCTTTTTCCTCTGGAAGCTTTCTACCTTTCCTCTCTCCATAGTGCTTCTTCCAGCCTACCTTTTCATAAACCAGAATTTTGTTGTTCAGAGTAGAAAAAAGAACATAAAGTCCTTCAATGAAGAAGCACTACCCTCTTTTTATTTGTATTTTCCACATTCCTGATCAGAAATACGAGGAATGTTCTTGGACAGTCTGTGACCAGAACAAGAGAGTTCTATTTGATTAGCTTGATACCCACTTCCTGAAATTACTTGATAGATCAGAATGATGTAGTAAAATGATATTTTATGTTTTTATTCCCCTCTAGCAGTGTTTAAATAATTTATTTTATTCTGACTTACAATTCTTTCTGGAAACATCTATTAACAATTTAAAATTAGATTTAGAGATTTGGGGAAATAAAACAAAAATGGATTTTGTACTAACCAATGCTGTAATGCTGAAATTGAGAATTCACTTGATAAATGCCTCTATATTCTCAAATGTGATTGAACTTATCTGAAATATGTTAATGTCAATATTCTGGAGTATGTGAAACAAATACTTCTTTAAATTTAAATTACAAAAATTATTTTTACATTTTTAATTAAAAAGTACCAAAATAATAAAAACTCACTATGTAAACTTCAAGTAATACATACCTGTAGAGAATAGTAATTTAAATCTTGCTTTAGCTCATACATATATGAGGATTTTTAGTGTAATATTCATATATATAATCTTCTAATATATAACTATATGTGTAAGTATTCTATGTATTAATATTTTATGCATGTTATACATACTGCTTTCATTGCAAATATGCCTATTATTTTTAACATTGTTCAGTTACAAGTTTCAAATCATAAATTTATAACATACAAAAGAGCCAAATAATATTAGTATATTTCTTTCCACTTTTAGTTTAGTAAAAATGCCTTCACCAAACATTTTATTTGGTATTTTTAGTTGTTTCAAGTTTCAAATGTAGAGTGTTAAATCATCTGGAATTTGTGTACTCATATAGTAGGAGAAGATATAATAAATTTTAATATGAAGTTCAAATAGCTAGTAAATTATACAATTATAAGAGTAAAATGGTCAATTATTTTCCCTCTGATTTGAAATGCCACAATTTTAACATATAAATTTTTTCATTAATATATAAATCAGTATCTGGACTTTCTATCCTCCATTAATTAATATGCTACTTCCACATCCTATAGCATTGTATCTGTATGTGTATACTGATAAATGGAGGTCAGTTTTCCTCTCCTTGTTCTATAGAGCACTATTCTGAACAAGTTATTGTTTTCAAATGTTAATTTTTTATTAGTTTGTTACAGAAATATAAAGAATATCTCAAATTCAACATTTAAGTCCACTAAAAATTTTTATTTTCACTACCTTCAGAACTGAATTATAATACAGAAAGTGTTTAAACATGATGGTATATTTTCACTTATATAAATGAAAATAGTTTTGATGTTCGCCATTTTCTACCTGAGAGGAGATTTTCTCCCTCAATTGCTTTAGTAGTAAATAAAGGATTTGAACATTAATCTCTTTTCCAGAAACATTCTAGTGTTGGCTTGATTTAGAAATAGTAAACAAGATTATTTTATAGTAAATGATAGGCTTTCCATTAAAAGAAATAATTCCTAAATGATTATTTCCTACAGTGTATTATACAGAACAATAGATATGGAAGGTGCCAAATTAAGTTCCATGGTCCTGGAATTTTGGGAAATGTTAAAAAATATATCCCTTCTACTAGTGAGACTGGAAACATAAATTAGCATGTCAAATTTGGTAATTCTTATAAGAAAATAAATTAAATATCTTTCTCATTTACCAAATTTATGTAAGCAGTAATTTTTCATCTTGTCTTCTTTTCTGCTTCTCTTTCTTTCCTTACTTCCTTTCTCCCTCTTCTCTTTCTTTTTCCTTCTTAAAATCTTTTTAAATTACAATTACAGTAAATGTACTTTAAGAAATGCTTTCCAAAACTCAAGCAAAAATTAAAGCTCTCTGAATCGCTGATTAACTACCTTAGAAAGTATTGCATTTCCATCTTCTTGATAATAGTTACATTGTCACCATTGTATCATTATTTATAAAATATTGCATAAAAATCAAGCTCTCTGGGAGTAGAAAACATTTCTTGTTTTTTTTCTTTTTTTCTCCATTTAATCCCCAACTCCTAATATAATGCCTACCATTTAAGAAGCAGTCTGTAAAATATGGCAGATTGAGTAAAAGAATAACTGACCAAGTAAATTACAGAGTAAATAATTCTTAAAAAGGTAAAAATAGAATTTATAAAAGACTATACAGGAAAACTGTAATTACCTGTGTCTGGTTAAATAATTCAACCAAAAACTTTTAATGATATTGATCCATATTATTTAGTTTTAAGTAGAAAGTTACTAGGAGTATTTGTTAGGGGCAGAAATAGAATATTGGAAACTATAATTATAAGAAATATTAGTCATGCTCTGTTAACCGTGATTATTCTTTTCTGATTAGAGAAAGCACATTCTAACCTGGCTGGGAGTTGTACGCCCTGGGACATGGGAGCTACCATTGGAATGCGGTCCATCCTCCTGTCCCAAGTACTGCCTAACATTATGGAAAGATATACAACCTCGTGGTTGAAACAATCTAGTCTCAGAAGCACCTGCTCTTTACAACCCGCAGCCCCTATTGCCTGTAATCTGGTCCTGAGGTCCCCAGAGGTGCTCATCCTTGTGGACACCCCTCCCTGCATGACTTGTAAGCTGTAATGATTATCCTGTGCCCACTTTCCCATATCTGTAATTCCTACTTTCCCACATAATCTCTGTCCTTCTACCCAATATAAGCAGCTGCCTTATGATGGGATGGAGAGCAGATTTCTGTGGCTGACCTGCTGCTCTCCCATATGCCGGCATTACTGGAATAAAGGCTCATATATGATTCAACTCTGTCTCTGCTTAATTGGCTCAAATAGTGACAGGTGACAGGCAGCCCAGACCCCTTGGTTGTCCAGTTACATAACCTGATTATTTTTTAAAGATATTTGAGAAATAATCAGAATATTTTTATTTTACTACCACTGTGGGTATCTCTTCTAACCTTTCTCTTAAAACTTGCATTTTGACATTATGATATGCATTATATTTAGAAAATTGTTTTTATTTAATAATGTTGCTCTGGTCTGAATGTTTGCTCGTGCCCAATACGTATGTTCAAATAATGTGCAATGTGATGCATTAGGAGGTGAGGCTTTTGCGAAATTCTAGGTCATGAGGATAGCGCCCTCAGAGGTAGGATTAGTGTCCCTATAAAAAAGACCTCAGACAGCACTCTAGCTCTTTCCACCATGTAAAGTTACAACAAGAGTCTGTGATGGGGAGGTGAAATCTTACCCAGCCATGCTGCCTTAGAAACTATCGCATTAATAAGCCATCCATCTGTGGTATTTTGTTATAGCAGCTCAAACAAAGACAGATAAATAGGCTGTAAACATTTTTAAGTAATTTAATAATTATCTACATCATTTTACATAGTTGAAGCATATTCAAATTCATGTTTACAATAATTTAACTAGTATTCTATTATTGAACAAATAAGTTGTTTCCAATTATACATCATAATAAGTACTGAACATCCTGTTTATGAAGAATATATACAAACCTATCATTTCCTTCTGATAAAAATGATATATAAAATTGCTACTCAAGTCCTAGCCGGCTTGGCTCAGTGTATAGAGCGTCAGCTTGTGGACTGAATGGTCGCAGGTTCGATTCCGGTCAAGGGCATATGCCTAGTTTTCGGGCATATATATATATATATATATATATGCTTGAAAGAAAAGTGTTGGGCCTTTTAAAAAAAATTGCTACTAAAAATGTATGAATATTTAAGAGTTTATGTTAAATGCTGTCAAGTTTGTCTCCAGAAAGCTCATGGACCAATTTATATTCTCACCAACAAAACCTGAAAGAGTGAGTTTCACTGTACTAATATCAACAAAAGAATAGATTTTATTCTTTGTTATTTTTTTAAAAATATATTTTATTGATTTTTTACAGAGAGGAAGGGAGAGGGATAGAGAGTTAGAAACATCGATGAGAGAGAAACATCGATCAGCTGCCTCCTGCACACCTCCTACAGGGGATGTGCCCGCAACCAACGTACATGCCCTTGACCAGAATCGAACCTGGGACCCCTCAGTCCGCAGGCTGACGCTCTATCCACTGAGCCAAACCGGTCAGAGCATATTCTTTGTTATTTTGATAAACAAAATTGGCATTTGCTATTTTATGTTCCCTTTACTTGCTATGTGCAAAAAAAATATTCTTATGTTCATTTGAAATTTTTAGATATTACTAGTGTTTGTGACTTCTTGATCAAACTGTTTCTAACTTTTGAAAATATATAATATTGTGATAATTTCTTATCATATTTATATTTTGCTACATATTGTGAATAATAAACCTTAATATAGCCCTAGCCGGTTTGGCTAAGCGGACTGAAGGGTCCCAGGTTTGATTCTGGTCAGGGGCACATGCCTGGGTTTTGGGCTCCAACACCAGTAGGGGGCATGCAGGAGGCAGCCAATCAATGATTCTCTCTCATCATTGGTGTTTCTATCTTTCCCTCTCCCTTCCTCTCTGAAATCATTAAAAATATATATTTGAAAAAAAATAAACCTTAATACATATTGGATACTTAGAATTATTTTTTATTAATATAATTTTACTTGTGGCAATTTTTGGTATGTGGAACTGCATAATTTATGAAGTCAATTTCCTCATATCCTCTTTTGTGTTTTTTTTTTGTCCCTCACTGCTATGTTTAGAAAGAATATTTCATTGGCCCAGGTTTTCTAGTTATTGTATAGATTGCTATGCTACATGTTTCTCTTTAATTCATCTAAGTTTAATTTTGATTGGTGCTGTGAAATATATTACTCAATTGTATTTTATATAGAGAACACATTTTACACAGAATTATTGTTAAATAATTCATCTTTATAAACTAAGCTGTAATGTCATTTCTATTGTTATATTTATAAAACTGGTCATGTATATTTCTAGACTTTTGATGTCTGTTTTCAAGTCTTGAATTCTATTGATCTATTTTTATGCATGTAAAAACCATTTTAAAATAAGTTTACATGTGTATGATTTTGTATGTTCCATATTCCTCTTTGTTAATTTAATTAGTAATTCTTGCATATTTATTACTGGAGGCCCAGTGCATGGATTTGTGCAGGGGCAGGGCCGACTGGGGGGAGTGGCTGTGGGCAGTTGGGGGTGGGGGGCTGCGATCAGGGCCCAGATCGCAGTTGGCTGTCACAGTGTGTGTCATAGCAACTGGTTGTTCCAGTCTTTCCACCATTCTGGTCGCTGGGCTTTTATATAGATAGATAGATTTCATTTATTGGGCTCAGCATTATTTAGTACTAGTAGGTCATTGCTTTTATCATGTACTACTTTTTTAAGATGGGCTTCAAGTAAGTCCTTCGAAATAATCTTTTATTTTATTTTTTAGTAGTTATATATATTTTTAATCTTTATTGTTGAAAGTATTACACATGTCCCTTTTCTCTCCCATTGACCCTTTCTAGCCTGCCCCTGACCCTCACCCCAAGCCTTCTGAAATAATCTATATTAAGATAGTTTTCTTTATATTATATGTAATTTTATTGTTTGCTTGTTAAGTTAATACTTCTAAATTGTCTTAATATGTTATTTCTTAATTCTGAACATTTCTTAGCAATTGCTATTTGATCATGAAAATAAATAGATAAGTAGATAGAAAAATTCTAAAACAAAAACATTAACTCTGGTTATTTTACTTTCATTTCACATTCCCTCAGTTTCCTATTCTGAATGCTGCATTATTTTTTCTAGATTTTAGTGCATGATATTTATACTAAAAAAATAATAAAAACTTAGGTTCTATGTTGGCTAATGAGCAAGCTGTACTTGCTTATCTTTTACATTAATCAGTTTCCACTAACGTCTGAGTATTCATTCAAATTATGGCTCAAGATGTAACATCTGCTCTAATCAGTCAATCTCATCATTTTACCACCCACAAAAATGCCATCAACAAAAACTTTGTACACTTTTGCTTTTTTTCTCTCTTTGGTTATAATTTCCAAGAAAAGACTTGTGAGTCCCAGGACGTGATCATAGTCTATTCTTCATGTTAACTAATCTAATCTTTATTATGAGATTATATTTTATTTTTATGTATGTATTTTCCATAATAAAATGGCCCTGAAATTTGTTTTTAAATTTCTGAGATCTGTGATTTCATTATTTCTTCTAAAAATGAAAAATTAACATTGTTCTTATGTAAGGGCTTCAGCTAATAAATTCTTAGTTGAGAAAAGGCTACAATTCATTAATTTATTTATTCTATAATGTCAGAAACAATACAACACACTGAACTCTGTCATTTTTAACAATTATTTACTGAAAATATAGTTATTAAAAAGCACGAATTTATACAAAGTTTTATCATTGAACTTTAAGAATAAGGCCACTTCCAAAAATGTTAACGCAAGGCCAGGGTATAGCTTACATATTGGGAACATTCTGCTTCATTTCTCTGATAATGTTTGTAGATAATAAAGCAGGAAAACTTCCATCAAAATATGACCTTGAATATAACAAAAACAAAAGAAAGCTCTCACTTTCAAAATGGTAAATTGGCTTTTAAATATATTTTAAAAATTCACTGAAGTCTCTAAAATAGACAGGAATAGATAAACAATGACCTGTAGGGTGAAAATCAAAGAGTGACAGGCACCGCCGCTCCTAATAGGTGCCACTGCTGTTAACAAACCACCTATATCCATCAAAAGTTGATTCAAAAAGATTGAAGAAGAGGCCTGAACCCTGATTGAAATGAAATGTCAGCAAGGATAAGAGAGGAAAGATGGAGATGGTATTGAAAAGAGAAGCTCTGATCAGAAATAAGCTTTGGGGCATACAAGAATCTAAAATGGCATCTGTATCCAGCAGAGCAAATTCATGGGGTCTAGAAATCTAGGTTAGTTTGTCTTTTTGAAGCACTTGTTGAATTCAGAGTTGAACCTGAACATAAATGGATTTAGAAGAGAATCATTTTTATTGATTTTCAAGGTCAGATGACATAGGAGAAAGAGAAGTAGAAAGGAATAAAAATTGCTCACGCTGTTAAAGCTTGTTATTTTTTTCTTTCTTAAAGTTTTCGGTGTAAGTATAAATTATGTACATTAATCTACCTTAAGAAATTGTTTACAGTGTGCCACACTGAGAAAATTGGCCATTAATTTCCTTGATTTTCTTATATCAGCCCCTGCCTTATGTCACACACCAGAGATGATAAAATGGCTAGGCGTCGATACTGACACTCTCACCGACACTCCAATTTGAACACAAGGACAGGAGATTTAGTTTTTCTAAGAGGCAGCTGGGTATGGTGAAAAGAACTGCATGAGTCCTGAAAATCTAGGATCTTAATTTTAGCTCTGACAATTCATGTCGAATGATCTTCAAAAGTCTTACCCTCTATGAATCTCAACTTTCCCAATTGTAAAATGGGGAGAATAATCCCAAGTGTCTTCCTGACTAACTCCAAATACTGGATTCAATCCTAAAATTATAGAAGTGTAAAGCACTATACAAATGTGGCATTTCACTATTTCTAAATGTACAATTTTATTTTTATTATTATTATTTTTTTCATCCTCACCTGAGGATATTTTTCCATTGATTTTTTTAGAGAGAGTGGAAGAGAGAGGGAAAGACAGAGAGAAATATCGATGTAAGAGAAACACATCAATTAGTTGCCTCCTGCACGCCCTGACCAGGGCCAAGGATTGGATTAAGCCTGCAATCAAGGTACTTGCCCTTGACTGGAATTGAACTGGGGACCCTTTAGCACTGTCCAGTTCTGTGAGATTTGATGGTTGTGGAACCAGCTGCCTGATGGCTCTTTTAACTTCATCCCACAAATGCTCAATTGGATTGAGATCTGGTGATTGTGGGGGCGACATAAGCAAGATAAAGCCTCCCTCATGTTCTTGAAACCACTCCTGCACCATACAAGCACCATGGCATGGCACATTGTCTTGTTGGAAGAAGCCATCTCCTTTGGGATACGCCATTAACATGATAGGATGAACTTGATTAGCAACGATACTTGGGTATGTGGTGCTATTCAGACGTTGTTCCACACGAATTAAAGGGTCCAAATCGTGCCAGGAAAACATTCCCCAAACCGTAACACTGCCCCCACCAGCTTGAAGGGTTGTATTCATGCATGTGGGGTGCATGATTTCATGCTGTTTCCGCCAAATTCTCACTCTGCCATCTGCATGATGCAACTGGAAACATGATTCATTGGACCACATGACTTTTTTCCCATGCTCGACTGTCCAATCCTTGTGTTCCTGTGTGAATTGGAGATGTTTTATCTTGGCAACTGCAGACAGCAAAAGTGTGCGAATAGGCCTTCGGCTTCCATATCCCATATGATGCAGAGTATGGCTAATTTGCCTACAAACGTCAGGTGGTCCTAATAATCTGGCCACTCACGTTCAAATATATCCCACATTCAAAGGCTGTTAAATCGTGTTGTTTACCCATATCTTCAGAAAAAAAGTCACTTCTACTGTCATGGTAAACAACCTTCCCTATTTATAATGGTCTGGCCCTCTAACAACTTCAGCGGGAAATTATAGCTAATTTGCCTACAGATGTCAGGTGGTCAAAATAATCTGGACACTCAGTGTATAATAAGTATATCAAATTTGAAATTCATTTATTGCATCATTCATGTATCAGTTGCAGCACCAAAAAATTTGCTGGAAGAATTGCATAAATGTTATTGATGTGCCTAATTGTAAGGAAATCGAGACCTTAAAAATACAGTGAAATTACAGTGAAGTCAAGACCTTTAAAATATAGTTATTGGCTATATGGTAGGAAGACTAAGAAATGATTTTTTTCACATAAACATATACAGTTGATTATAGAACTTAAAGATAGATTACATATTTTCATCTTTATTACAAAGACATCCAAATTTATGGGCCTATTATTATTATTCTTTTAGACACTAATAAGGTAGTATCTACTCATTAGCTCTTGGGGGGGAAAAAAGATGTTTAATCTGTTCATCTAAAAAAAAAGGGAACCTTTTAACAAAGAGTCAGAAGGTAAATGCTCTTGGAAAAAAATTTGTCCTAGGTAAACAGTGTTTAGAAAACAGATATTTGGCATTGTTTCCTCCGTTTTGCTACTTAGTCTTTGGAAGTGACATATATGCACCACCCATTAAAAAACAACAACATATATGTACACTTAAAAAACAGACAAAAACTTGGAAATAGAAGTTCCCAACGTTAAAAATTCTTCCAAAAACTATAAATAGGCTACTAAATCATTTGCAAATAATAGAAAAATACAACATGATTAATTTGAAAGAACAACTGGTTTATAACAAAACAATATACACATTTTTTATAAAGTTAATGAAAAAAACATAAATTCCTGTGAAATTTCAACTAAAATAAATCTTAAATGGTGAGTGTGATTTGAAAGTGACTGTCAAGATAAAATGTGAATAGCCAGTGATAGGTACTCCATTTAGATATATTCTGAGTTATCTTTTCCAGCATTAAATGGTATTCAAATTAAGTATTTAAATAAACTGGAATGAGAATCAGACTTTAGTTTAACAAGGTATTAAGTAAAATTTAAAAAATAGACCTATTTCATAATTAAATAAATGTGCAAATATTGGAAGATGGCTCTATTTTAAAAGTTCCAGATCATAGAAAGTCAGACTAATCTTTATAATACAGTGGGGCCTTGACTTACGAGTTTAATTCGTTCTGAGACCGAGCTCGTTAAGGAGCTCGTTAACTCAAATTACTCTATCAACTCAATGCAAAAAATCAGCCGAGAGACAGCTGGTATCTCAAAAAACTCGGAGTTGGGACACTCGTAAGTATGAGATTCTTAAACAGGGCTTTGAAGAGAAAGACTGAGTAGGATAGTAGGTTAAGAAAAAGACCAATTTTAGTGGAGTAGTAATAAAAGGAGGGTTAAGAGTTCAGAGATTTAAGTAAAATAAATGAAAGTCACAGATTGGAACTAGAAACTGAATAGAAGAGAGTCTCACAATAAAAGAAGGACAATAATGTTAACTAAGGTATTATTTCATTTAATTCTAATTACTCAATAACCTTGTGGCCCAATAACATTTTCTCCAACTTACATTTGAAAAAATAGAAGTTTAGAGAGCATAAGTAAACTATTCAAAGCTACCAGGAAAAAAGACTTTAATAGAAAAATGATGTCCCATATATACTAGTAGACATTTTTGCTTATAAGAATAGTTAATTAACGACATGCATTTTAAACTTCAAGCATTCTAAATAGGAACATATAAAATGTATTGCCCAGTTAGCACTGTATGTTAACTTAATGAGGTTAAGATATAAAAATAAATATCATGCTTACTAAATGATATTAAGTAGAAATAAAATAATCTGAAAAGATAAATTATAAAAAATATAAGTAATCTATTCTGATCTTTCTTTTAACTAATAGTATTTTTTCAAAGATTTTTCTGAAATATCTACTAATAACTTCTGTATATGTTTATTACTAAGAATTACTTCAGAGTAAAAATGGCATGCCCCCTTTTAGTGCTATGTTTATTAGTTTATTTACATGAATAAAGACACACACAAAAGATCTCCACCTTAGGAAAGCGATGGTGAATTACATTTTATTAATAATTGGTTTTTATGTAAGACCCAAGAAGTCTAAGATTGTTTATTTTTAATTAAAAAACAAATTGACTGAACATAATTAAACTTTAAAAATACCCTTATACCTGATTTTTTGATTAGTGAAATGTTTTTCATCAATAATTTAACTGCTAAATTGATAAGTCCCAAAGCATTTCTTTAAAAATCTCATTACATCGCTACATCCACTTTCTCCTGTAACTCCTGTTTAATTATAGCAACATTTTTATTCAGACACAACTCCAGAGAAAATTTTTAAAAAGTAGTCTCCTAGCAGAGATGAGATCTAGCTAAAGGTCACACAAAATTGTACAGGAAGCCTAGGGGACACGAGTGGTGAGCAATTGTCCTTGGGGAAGTAATTTTTCCCCGATCTCTGACTACACCAAATATGTCATGCTAGTGAAATTTACATGCACTCTCACTTCTCCAGGAAATAATTTTGAGGTTAACTTCGAATCAACTAATGACTTCTTTTCCTCATTTTCTCTATCAAATTATGATTTAATTGCTTTTTTTAATTCATTGTATAAACTTAAATCATTTATCTTATTATAGTCCTATAATTTTTTCCTACGGATAATTATATTTATTAAAACTTTGATACACCTGCTGATAACTAGTGAGGGAAAATCTTGAAGAAAATAAAAGATCCTATAAGATGAATCGTCCAGCGTTTTTTAGAACACAACACTAAATATCAAATCGTTATCTGACACATCTTGGGTCTACCTGTCATTAGCCTTTGTCTTCACACTTCAGCCTATCTTTGTTTCCTTTTCTTAGGAAAGTAATAGCCTGGTTCCTGATTGCCTTTTCCGCTGAGATTTGGCCTCCTTGAGCTGCTAAGTTGTGTGTAATCAACCCAAGTTCTGCTATATCACCTTGACTGGCCGAGAAACTCTAATGTAATTTGTTAGACCACTTCTAACCCAGCCTCTGGGATCAGATGTCACCCTGCAAACTAGTCTTTTCTCATTTCAAAAAATAAAAGTATTCAGTCTTAACATTAACCATAAAATTTTATTTATATAATCATTTTACTCAAGTCCCCTTAAAAAGTGTTTTTATATTTTTATATGTAACATTCTGAAATATATTTGTGGGATTAGTTTCCAAATCATGGTTGATGATTTCTACAACCATCACTCACATGTATCCTGTAAATTTACCTTTTTCCTCAAAGAGTAAACAAGGAATATAAATTGCCTTATAGAAATGAGATTTTTGCTTCTCCTATAGCATTCATTTTACCAATGTAACAGCAACCATTGTATGCCTTCTGTGTGGTTGTAGGAAAGCTCTTGTCCAAATTCACAGCTGTATATTAAAGCTGCTTCTAATACCGTTATGTTTTTAAAAATTAAAGTAAAATAAAACAAAACAAAGAATAACTTAAAAAGTCCAGAGTATTTGCTTTTCAGCTGATATAATTATTAAACAAAGGAGGTGAAGCAATATCAATAGTAAGCTTAATATAAAGATGCATACATTGCAATTATAAAATTCCCATATGCAATCATTTGTGTGTGTGTATGACAGCTTTATTCAGAGAATATATTTGCAATTTGATTTAAAATATTTTTTTATTTTTCAATTACACTAGGCATACAATGTTATATTAGCTTTGGGTTTGCAAAACAGTGATTAGACATTATGTAACTTACTAAGTGATCACCTTGATAAATCTGGTACCCATCTGACACCATACAGTATTATTGATTATAATCTCTTTGTCAATTAAAAACATTCATAAAGTGGCTCTAAATTAGAAAATGTTTGCCTTGTTGAATTTTTGTTCGCTGCTACCAAATGTTTGGCCATAAATATTGTGTTTTCAATACAAATTCAGCTTAAAATACAGTAAGCACTTAAACTTCTACCAGCCTTATATTATTATTCCTACCAGAGCACTTTGAATAAAAAACATGTAAAATTTACTTACACACAATTCCTGAAAGTATAATTATTGGTTGATATACTACAGTTTCTTTATATCATAACATGATCTGAATATAAAATATATGTACGCAAGCCCTGGCCAGGTAGCTCAGTTGGTTAGAGTGTCATTTCCATAGCCAAAGTTGTAGATTCTATACCTAGTCAGGGCACATACAAGCATCAACAAATGAAGGCATAAATAAGTAGAACAGCAAATAAATGTTTTCCTCTCTCTTTCTCTCTTTCCCCCCTTACTCTCTAAAATCAATCAATAAATTTTTAAAAATCATTTACTTAAAACCTCAAACTACAGAATTTATGGAATATTCCTTAAAGGTTCCTTTACGAATTACTATTTAATACCCTAAGTTATGACAGAAATTATTCAAGAACCAGCAAATAGAATCATATGTAGGAGTTGGTATTGCAGTTAAATCCTTATAAAAGCATTAATTAAACTAAAACTTTGGGTCAGGTACTTACTTCTGTAATGTGTAAAGATAGGTGATGTACAAGCATGCAAATACGATGAAAAATATTCCTACTGATATAATACCCATGAACTTTGCTCAGTCAGGTTTTAATTACTATTAATTTATATATTAAAGTGGTCACTTCAAAACCTGTTGAGCAAAAATTTCCTTGAGTTAGAAATTTTTCATCCTTAATAATACACATATCTATGTAATACCTGTATTTTGAAATACAGAGATCCTAGGTCTAAGGATAAAATTCATTTAGTTTGCTATTAAATTTTAAAAAATGAAACAAGTTTCCAAAGAGCATATACAATGAATGTATCTGCTTGAAACTGAAAATTGTTTTGTGTAGATATATGTAAACTCTTTTAGCACTTTCTCCAGGTTTGCTCAAACCACCTGCCAAAATCAGTAGCTCTGTGAGTACAAAATCATGTTAATAAGACTTATATTAAAATAGCTGCTTTTCTGGAATAATAAGTTTTCTTCAAAAAAAATAAAAAGGCAAGATGTGTGCGCTGATACAATCTCCTAAAGGGGGGAAATTTTCATCTGAACCCTAAGGCACCTAAGTTTGTGTCACACCTCCCCTGATCATATCAGAAAGAGAGCCACTTTTCAGTTTTAAAGCCTTTGGGGAGAGGGTATGAACAGACATCTTGAGCTCTGGTTGTTCCTCTGTCTTCATAGGACTGGGGTCTAAGCCCACAAACCTGACACTCTATTCAGTTTCTTCACAGGGCTGTCGCTGTGCACTCCATTCAAAATGCACCCCACTCCATTCCAACAACTCTCAGAGGGATCCTTCACCAAAACTCTTTTTTCTTCAGTTGAATACTATTGAAAGTGTTAAAGAGAATAATACAGGGCAGTGGGAACTTATTGTAATTAGCAGGTATCTTACAAAAAGCTTGCAGCCTTGAGCTCCGAATAGCCTAGATAACCAGGGGACACCTGGTGCCAGGAAAAACAAAGGACCAAGGACCGAACCACCAGTCAAGCTCTGTGCATCCACAGAAACCTCCGCAGCCAACAGAAGCTGATAAAAGCCTTGCCTCCCCCTTCAGTTGGGGCTGACTCTTTTTTCAGACTCAGCCTGCCTGCACCCAGGGGCTTGAAATAAAATCTCTTTTGATACATTATGACCTCATGTCATAGGTGCACAACCCCAACCCACCCACCCAGAACCTTTTAAATATAAGCTTGAGTTTCCTAATCAGCTAATTTGTGAATATTTTGTGTTTTCCTAGACTTTCTTTTTAAAGAGCATTGCTTGTATGTATGCATTCTAAGTTTTATACTATCCTTAGAGAACATTTCTGAAGTAGATACAGGATAATTAATTGTTTATTCATTGGAGCAAGTGATGCATAGTCTGACTTTGTTTTTGTTTCAGGGCTGATATATGTATAAAAGTGTAAAGCTTGCACATATAGCCTTTTATTGTAATAAATAGAGGCCTGGTGCATGAAATTTGTACACTGGGAGGCAGGGAAGGTCCCCTCAGCCCAGCCTGCACCCTCTCCAATCCGGCACCCTCTGCAATCCTGGACCCCTCCGGGGATGTCCGACTGCCAGTTTAGGTCCCATCCTGGGGATCGGGCCTAAACCGGCAGTTGGACATCCCTCTCGCAATCCAGGACTGTTGGCTCCTAACTGCCCACCCTGCTGGCCTGGTCACCCCCAAGTGCCCCCCTGCCAGCCTGATTGCCCCAAACCCCCCCCCCACCAGCCTGGTCAACCCACACAGCCTGGTGCTCAGTCATTTGGTCATTCCTCACTAACCTCCCTGCTGGCCTGGTTGCTCCACACAGCCTGCTGCTCAGTCCTTTGGTCATTCTTCACTAACCCCCCTGCCAGACTGGTTGCCCCCCCCACTCAGCTTATTCAGTCATCTGTTCAGTTGTTTCAGATGTGATGGCCCTGGCTCTTTATATATATATAGACTAGAGGCCCGGTGCAAAAAAATTTGTGCACTCGGGGGGGAAGGGGGGGTCGCTCAGCCCAGCCTGTGCCCTCTCGCAGTCTGGGACCCCTCGGGAGATAACGACCTGCTGGCTTAGGCCTGCTCCTGGGTGGCAGAGGGCACGCCCAATCCCTAGGTGCAGCCCCTGGTCAGGCTCAGAGCAGGGCTGATTGGGGAGTTGGGGCGCCACCCCCTGTCATGCACAGAGCAGGGCAGATTGGGAGGTTGCAATGCCACCCTCAGTCACGCTCAGGGTGGGGCCGATTGGGGGGTTGGGGCACTGCCCCTTGTCACACTCAAGGCAGGGTTGATGGGGAGGTTGTGGCGCCACTGCCTGTCATGCAAAGAGCAGGGCCAATCAGGGGGTTGGGGCACTGCCCCCTGTCACGCACAGAGCAGGGCCAATCAGGGGGATTGGAGCACTGCCCCCTGTCACGCACAGAGTAGGGCCGATC
>NW_005872806.1:0-6710 GCF_000147115.1 Myotis lucifugus | reverse complement strand
AGGGTGTCCTGGATCAGGGTGGGGGTCCCCACTGGGTGCCTGGCCAGCCTGGATGAGGGGATGATGGCTGTTTGCAGCTGGTCACACACCCTTCAGGGGGAGGTCCCCACTGGGTGCCTGGCCAGTCTGGGTGAGGGGCTGAGGGCTGCTTTCAGGCTGGTGGTTGTTGACTGAAGCTCCCAACCGCTCCTTTTTTTTCTCTTTTTTTAATTTTATTCTGGGCCAGCTTTAGCTCTGGCTCTAGCTCTGAGGCTTCCACTGCTGAGAGCAGGTATCTGGTTTGTTTCGGTTCTATAATCAAAACAATGTATAACTCCAGCTCTGAGATCCCTGCCGGCTAAAAGCTGGTTTCTGGGGTTTTGTTTAGCTTCTATATTTGTCAGAATGTTTCAAACTGCCAGCTCAGAGGCCGGCAAGTCAGGCGGGGAACGTTGGAGTCTGCAGTCACTGGAGCAAGCAAGCCTCATGTTCGCTTCCAGCTGTCTGGCTGCTGGCTGCCATCTTGGCTGACAGTTAATTTGCATAAGGATATGCTGATTAGCCAATGGGAAGGGTAGCGGTCGTACGCTAATTACCATGTTTCTCTTTTATTAGTGTAGACTAGAGGCCCGTTGCACAAAGAGATTCATGCAATAGGCCTTCCCTTCCCCTGGCTGCCAGCACCGGTTTTCCTCCGGCACCCAGGACCCAGGTCTTTGCTCCAGCTGGAGCCTTCAGTCTTCGCTCCACTGCTTTGCGCCTAGGTATGCAAATTAACCACCATCTTTGTTGGGTTAATTTGCATATTCTCCTGATTGGCTGGTGAGCATAGCAGAGGGACGGTCCATTTACATGTTTGTCTATTATTAGGTAAGACTAGAGGCCCGGTGCACAAAAATTTGTGCACTCTGGGGGAGGGGGGGGTCCCCCAGCCCGGCCTGTGCCCTCTCGCAGTCTGGGACCTCTCGGGAGATAACGACCTGCTGGCTTAGGCCTGCTCCCAGGTGGCAGAGGGCACGCCCAATCCCTAGGTGCAGCCCCTGGTCAGGCTCAGAGCAGGGCCGATTGGGGAGTTGGGGCGCCGCCCCCTGTCATGCACAGAGCAGGGCGGATTGGGAGGTTGCAATGCCACCCTCAGTCACGCTCAGGGTGGGGCCGATTGGGGGGTTGGGGCACCGCCCCCTGTCACACTCAAGGCAGGGTCGATGGGGAGGTTGAGGTGCCACCCCCTGTTACGCACAGAGCAGGGCCGATCAGGGGGTTGGGGCACTGCCCCCTGTCACTCACAGAGCATGGCCAATCAGGGGGTTGGGACGCCACACCCTGTCACACACAGAGCCGCAGGGCGATCAGGGGGTTGGGGAGCTCCCCCCTATGAGGCACAGAGTAGGGCTGATCAGGGGGTTGGGGCGCCTTCCCCTGTCACGAACAGAGCAGGGCGGATAGGGAGGTTGTGGCCCCGCCCCCTTTCACTCACGGAGCTGCAGGGTGATCAGGGGGTTTGGGCGTTGCCCCCGTCATGCTGATCCCGGTGCCGGGAGGCATATTATCCTTTTACTATATAGAATAGAGGCCTGGTGCACGGGTGGGGGCTGGCTGGTTTGCCCTGAAGGGTGTCCTGGATCAGGGTGGGGGTCCCCACTGGGGTGCCTGGCCAGTCTGGGTGAGGGGCTCTGTTTTCAGGCTGGCAGGTGACTGAAGCTCCCAACTGCTCCTTTTTTTCTTTTTTTTTCTTTTTTTTATTCTGGGCCAGCTTTAGCTCTGAGGCCTCGGCTGCTGAAAGCCGGTTTCTGGCTTTTGTTTTTCCTTCTGTATTTGATACAATGTTGCAGTCAGTCTGGCTGAAGGCCGGCTGACTGAAAGCTGGTTTCTGGGGTTTTGTTTAGCTTCTATATTGGCAAAGTAGTTGTTTAGAGTTGCAGCTGAGAGGCCGGCAGTGGCAGGCAGGGAACGTTGGAGTTCGCCATCACTGGAGCAAGCAAGCCTCCCTTTCGCTTCAGTGCATGGCTGCCGGCCGCCATCTTGGCTGACAGTTAATTTGCATAAGGATATGCTGATTAGCCAATGGGAAGGGTAGCGGTCGTACACTAATTACCATGTTTCTCTTTTATTAGTGTAGATACTTTGAGCAACTCTACAAAGTACCTATCATTCTTCCTGGTGTAGCTTTTGTTGCTTTTGTTAAATTAACGAAATCCATGATTTCCTTGCTATGCCTTTCTTTTATTTATCTTGATAAAAATTTAATTGTTGTATATTTTAAAATTAAATTTCTGTAAATTCTTGAATATTTCCTATAGCATTTCTCTTTTAAGAACACATGTACTAAAATAATAGTTGCATTTAACACTACGGTGTCAGGTGAATTTCCCGCCAAAATATAAGATGGCGCATTAAATTGCCTATATCTTTTGAAGTATGGGTTCGATTGAAATGAAATATTTGGTAATACGCAGTTACAATCGGCCCGAGTTTACACGTTTCCCGCACTCCACCGCAAATCTATATGAACCGAGTTTAAGACGGCTCCCGCGGAGTACGCGCAATTCACGCGAGCCGACTTAACTCGTTTCCCGCAACCCAAGTGTTAAAAATACATCAAATCCTAAGTCTAATTATATAATTACTTTTATAATTTTGTTAACATTTTCTCATATGTTATAGTTGTCATCATTAATATGAAATAAAAACTCTATTTTATTATTACTCAGTGACCTATATTTGTGGGATTAGTTTCCAAATTTCTGTTTAAATCAACATTCATACTTACTATCAAGAATTGAATAGTGTACATAAAAATGAAAGCTAGATCATTCACATATGTACATGAGAACACAGATGTTTCCATATAAAATGTGAGACTATTTTTAGTTTATTTGTCTTACTTGAAATAATAAAAAAGTAATAAAAATATCCCATTATTTATAAATCCAAAGTATCCCATTGTGAAGTGAAATGTATTTTTATTTGGGAGGTATGCACTATAATATAGTTTTTTAAGATAGTCACTTTTTATTGCATCTTGGAATGTAGAGAGTATGTATATGTAAGAGGTGGATGGGAGCAGAACTTTTTCATCACATTTATAAGACAGAAACCAGGCAAGAAACTTTAACACCTCAGACAGTTTCTTTGGTGGTCAGCTCTGGCAGTGCTCTCTATAAATGTAACAACTTGCACAAGAAACTGCAAAAGGAACTTTGAAGCATCCTGAGATAATCTTTGAACCTGAATAGTTTTGGACCCAGAGAAGTGCTCCTGCAGCCATGAATTCCCCTACCAAATGACCTGTGTTTGGAGGAGGATGCAGAATCAATTGGATTGCTGAAAAGCAATAAGACACTAGCAATTTTAAATGACACTTGGCCTGAATAATAACCTTCATGATTTTTTTAAATCTTAGGGCAGCAACCCATACATTATTTTGTTTTTCTTCGTTTTTAAGACATTCTCCTTCATGGAATTGATCGGCTTTGAAAAACTGAAATATTTTCAACTTTATAAGCATAAACACTATATAAATATAAACATTTTATAAACTGTCTTTCAGTGAATAGTATGCCTAGATCTCTAGCAAAGTGAGGAGAGAAAAATATATCTGAAAATTGCTATCCTCCTTAATCTCTTGAACCCATATTTTTTATCTGACGGACATAGTATGAAATCGAAGTCAGATATTGCAGCTAAGCCCAATAATTGAAGAAAGTATGGAGGGTTGGAATGACTTGCTGTAGTTTTAGCATTTTTATGCCTTTCAGTTTTAACATCTACACAAAAAGGAAAATCAAAAAATCATGAAAAATTATGGTGAGAATATTGCACCTGAAGACTGAATAGCACACATGCCAACCCTATAAGTGAGAGCTGTATTTTGCAGTGGATTGTTATAACCTACAAAATAAATGGTTTAATTAACAAATAATCAACTTTCTGATGAAAAGATAAAATGCAGTTACTGCTATAAATCTGCCCTTCCAATCATCATAAGAAAATAACTACACCTTAGTGAATGGATTAAATTCAACTAAAAGCAAAGACAATTGTAATTCTAATTGTGACCTGCAGCAAAGGTGGGGCATCATTTCCCTGAAGTAGGTAGTCAATTAAAAAAGCAAACCAAACTGAAAGTAGCAATCAAGCTTTATTCACTTACTGTGAGAGTGCATATGCATATATGAGTGTGCTCCATTCTCCCCCCGAGAATGGCACCATGTTAGTGTCAGGTGAATGCAGCACAGATATGGCTACCGTTTCAACGCCGAGGATCCCAGAACAAAAAACTCCTCTGCCTCTCTATGTACCCGTGGGCCAGCAGGATGGGATGGGGGAGAGCTAGGCTTGAAAGGTACTGAGACATAGACGAGTACCCTAGCCAAAGCCCCATAAGGAGGTCTTGGTAGAGTCTTTCTTTGGAAAGTGCTTCAACCAAGGTCCCTGATAAGAAGGCCTTCAATTGGAGGGGCCTGGACTAGCAATGCAGATGTGCCTCTGAGCATGGCAGCCTGAGGATGCCATTGACTGCAGCTCCCTCCAGGAAGCTGCCATATACTGGCTCTGGTGTAGGGAGGACAGATTCCCAACTACTTGAGCTGCTAAACAAAGGCTGGTTGTTGCCTATGATCAGGCCTGAAAGATCACAGATAGAATTTTGACCTGGAGCCAGACAGGATACAAGAAACAGCACAGAGTATTTAAGAGTGCAACCTCTAAAGTCACATGATCTATACTTTATAAAGTCCAGTACATGAGACTCCTTTAAGTCCCCAAGATTAAATAAGAACATTTTTATAAAGCACTGAACCAGTGTTGCCACACAGTAAGATTTAATAAATGTTATATTCTACAATTAAAAACAATAATAGTAATAATAATCTGTGTTAAGGACATAATAACATTTATCTTACAGGATGGTTGGTGTTAGGTTATATGAAGTACCCTCAGAACAGTTGCCCATTGTAGATACTCATAATTAGCAGCCATTAGCAGCATTGTCATCTCTCTTGATCCCTAGTTCTTTTATTTATCAACTAATATAGCTCATGATCCCCTCCCAAAAACCCACAAAAATCATTGCTTTCTTAAGTCTTGTTTTGAATTTATAAAAGTGAAAGATGATGAAACTCAATCCAAACTCATGTTGTCTTAACTTCAACTGCACCTTTGTACTTGTTTTAGCATGATTTTATTAAGCCCTGGGTTTAATTACTTATAATGTTAATTAAAAGAGCTGCTCAAAAATTGGTTTCTCTCATCCCTCAACTCAATTCATCCCACTAATTATAAAGAGACACCATCTTTCTTTTAATAGACTATTTTAGAGCTAGATTATGTTCTCTGTAAAACGAGAGGAAGGTACAGAGATGCCCCACCTATCCCTACCCGCCCCCCAACACACACACACTTTACTTTAAAGGCCAAGTAACAACTTCACAATATTCTCTCTTCCTTCTCTATTCTCTCAGATGTATTGATGTATGGTTATCTTTTAAGGCAAAATTTCCTTAATTTCATTTTCTTTTTTATGCTCTGGTTAATGCTAGTTCAATTATCCCTGAACACTGCAAAATAGTTAGCCTCCCCTTCCTTCCCATTAGTCTCTGACCTTCTAGTCTCCAATGTCTAAAGCTTTGAAACATCTTCATATGACACTTTGGTTTCCTTCTCTTAATTTCATTTCACTTCCAAATTTTTTTAACCACTGATATAGATTGACTACCTCTATTTCATCATCAACTCTTAATGTCTTAAGAAACATTTTAAATTTTTGGCTTCCAAGGAAGCTCCCCTTTCAAAAAGGTATCCATTATTTCCTTGTGCTCAATTATGCTTTCTCTCAATTCTTCCTCACTTTAGAACTTTCTCTAGGATTTAATTACTCCTTAAAACAGTAAGAGAAATGGCATACGAAATGGTATAAAAATAGGGAAGCATCTATGTATTCTGGGAACACATCCAAATTTAATGCCAAAAATGACAGGAACCAGGCAAAAGATAAAAAGGACATGTAGAGAAGAATAAACACTCATAAAATCAAAATCATTAGAGTTAGAAAAAGGAGTTTCTACCATGAGGTGTCACTGTCTAAATACTTATTGTGTACAAGGCAAGGGATCAAGCTTCTATTTAACCTGGTTATGTCTGTGTATGTGTGAAATTGGCATAATTTCACACATACACAGTTCAAATCAACAGAGTCTACAGTCATTACTAAGCTGGCTGTTTTTCCACTCTGTGATTTCAATATTATTGATTAAAATAACAAATTTAAATGAATGTGAAAAAGCCTTTGAAAGTGACTCAGCACAGCTGGAAATATGATAGCAGTGAGTCATCAGAAGAACAGACATTTAAATACTATTTTGGGGAGTACAAATGCATCAAATCATCCTTGGCAGTAATTGATTACTAGCAACTGATAATTGTTAATATCATATATAATTATCCAACATAGTGTTTGATTTTTAAAGTGTGTCACATGGGGATTGGCAAATAAGCAGAGCCCATTATATCAAAAATCAACCTTCACATGCTAAACATAATAGGGCTTTTTCCTCAGGTAGAAGAATGAGGTGGGGGGAGGGGGTTGTACTCTGTAAATTCTTGCAAAGCACTGCTTACAGAGGGTCTTTCTCACACATAGAAGTTTGAACCCTTTCTAGGCAATGCACAATATAAGCTAAATAGAGAGAAAACACTCAGTTAAAAATACATTCATTTTAGAAGAGTTTACT
>NW_005872805.1:41958-52318 GCF_000147115.1 Myotis lucifugus | reverse complement strand
CATCCTGTCCTATTCCTGATTTTACAGGGGACACTTTTAGTTTTCCCTGTTAAATATGATATTGGCCATCTTTTTGGCATATATGACTTTTATGATATTGAGATATTTTCTCTCTATTCTCACTTTACTGAGAGGTTTTATTATAAATGGATGCTGGATTTTGTCAAATGTTCTTCCTGAATCTATTGATATGATCATATGATTTTGATCCTTCATTTTTTAAAGCTTTCTGAATCTTAATTTATTTTTGTATTTTTCAAGTCAAGATTATATGAACTACCCATTATTTAGATACCAGAATAAAAAGAGCAAGCAAAGGATGTATAGATTATCTGATTTTTAAAAAATCTGAACAGAAATTTATTATACAAGCCTGTTAAATAGAATGGTAAAAACTAAATGTTTTGTATTATGGAGTCAGTACATCAAGTTTTACTTCAGAAGTCAATAACTCTTCTAACTAATTCTGCAATAAAACAAAACCAGTTATGCACAAATAAGAATAAAGAATGTCCCTTTCTGAACCTCCATTTGATAAGACTGATTTCATATCTAGCTTATTTATAATATTCAGTTCAGTTCTCCCACTGCAAATAATACATGTGGTCATTAATGGTGGTTGATGAGGTGAAATCAATTTCTCTTAGGATAGTTCAACATAACCCAAATATTAAAAAGCTATTAAAGATTCATGGAGACACCATAAACCACTACCTAAGGAACATATGTGCATAATAGTTTTATAACATATTTTTAAACATAAAATCTCAGTCAAAGACAATGATAATGTTGCATACTCAGTGTGTTTGTTCATGTAGTGCATTCCTATGACTCATTTGGAGTTTAACACCATATAAACACCACACTTCTAATAAATGGACTTTAACGTACACAAATCCATCCAATTCTTAAAAAAAAAAAAATCTAAACATCTTTTAAGACCTTGAACTTGAAATTTAAAGACTTTGTGTTTTAAAATTCCAAATACTGGGAAGATTAGGTGTGAAACATAGTAAACACATCTTGTAAGCAGGATTCAACATACTTTTGTAAGAACCCTCAGAACAACTCAATATTACAAATTGAGAGTGACACATTTATTATTTGGCCAAACAAAATTCAAATGACTTTCCAGGATTCAAATTTATCCCAAGAGATATACAAGAAATGAGTATAACTGTGGCAGCTAAAGAAATCTGGCACTCTGCAATAAGTGCTATTATTCAGTGATGCTGTACATTTTGATAGTACACTATGATTTGTTTGCTTCCAACCATCATGGGGCACAAGAAAGTGAAACTCAAGGCTATCTTGCCAGAATAGGAGACATGTTGACCCCAGTTTTAAGTAGGATTCTTCATTGAAGGAAAAGACAGAGCCATACCAATCAAATTAGTTGACTTCCAATGGTTTACATCCCAGGGTGAATCAGGTGACACTAATTTAAGCCCAATTTAATTTAGGAAGTTTTTCAACTATAAGAATAAGGTCATTCTTAGGTCATATTAATAATTAAACCAACATATACACAATTAGCAATATACTATGTAATATGATAAGTTTTAACTATTTGTTCTCAATTATTTTATATTCAGTTAATTTGTTGCTTGGTTTTAAAAAAAGCTCAACTTTATTTTACAATGTACTTTGCATTTCCAAGTGTGTTCTGTAATTATTTCATCAAAGCAGGTACAGTTCTCTGGATTCTAAGAGCCAAACTCAACTGTATCTTCTGTAATCTGTTTAAATTCATAATTGCGTCTGCCATCCAGATGCAGGTAGTACTCATGGTGTTTCCAAAGACACTTTCTGTGTGACAGAGTGAAGAGGGTGATGCAGACCCCTGCATAATGATTGCCGATGTAGCCTTCCATGTCCACACTCACTGAGTGTGTGCACTCGTCCAAAATGGCAAACTGGGGTTTATGATGAAATAATCTTGCCATTGCCATTCTTTGCTTCTCTCCAACACTGAGTACATCCATCCAATCCTGAACATTGTCCCAGCCTCCTTCTCGCTCAAGGATATGCTCCAGCTGGACATTATCTAGGTATTCCTTCTGTACTAGGGCAGATATCCCCTTCCTTTTCTGGTCTCACTCGGTCCCAAAGTGTTCCATGGGTCATATAAGGTCTCTGAGGAACATAAAATAACTTTGCTCTTTCAGGTTTAATTAGATGTCCTCCAAAAAGAGGCCATAATTCACCAAGAACACAGAGAAGTGAACTCTTCCCATAGCCATTTGGACCACAAATTAGAATGTTGGCACCAGATTGAAGTTCAAAACTAAGGTCTTGGATCAATATATCTCCATTTTGCATTGCTAAAGGGACATGATCAACATTTTATGTTATCAGCATTGATAATTTCTCCAGTTCCAGGTATCAAGGGAATGCTTTGTGTTCCTTCAATACCCCTTTCTTGTTGCAAGATCATTGTCTGTTCATATTTTCCATTATTTAAATCCTTTAGCACTTGCATTAATTCTGAAATCCAAGCAGTAAAACCAACCAATCTAGCATTTCACAGCCAGCCAAAACTATTTGACCCAGAGCTTGGGACATTCGCGAAAGCACCCTTCCACTTGGTAGTAGTCCTTCCGAAGTTCTGGAGGTGGCCAGGGTGAGACAAATCTAGGAAAGGGCAGCTGACAACAGGCAACCAACTACAGGGGCAGGAGATTTGTCAACTATGCTATCAATAAAGCCCATAGAAAACTGAAACAAAATGAAATTATGTAGGCATTCCGTCAGTTTTTGGAAGACAGTGTGGGTTTTCTGCTTTTCTCTTTTATTTCCGTCATAAAAGGCAATTTCTTCACTGTTTGCGATGAGCCAGGAATTAACATATCTATACTCTCCTTCATACTTTTGCTCAGTTACTGTCATCTTACCAAGGAGTCTTCTAGGTCGAGTTAGGAATAACCCAGAAACAAGCAAGTAGGCCATCCTGCGCACTGGGCCCCGAGCTCCTATTGCACTCATAACTTGAAGATATACAAAACTATCTCTAAAAATGGCTTACAAAGATTTGAATACAGATCAACTACACTGTCACAAAACTTTTCTACACCTTGTGCAATCATTTGGTCTGGATTAGCTATTCTGTTGTCCAGATTTCCCGTTTTATAATATGTGAACGCTTGGAGATATTCTTTGTAGAGCCATTTAGTTAGTATTACTTGGAAGCACAATGTGAGCTCATTTAACCCAAACTCCAAGAAGCTTTTAACCAGAGAGATGAGAGGCATGGCAGCCATGAAGTTGAATAAGTATCTCTTGAATTCCTTTCTGCTATGACCAATGATACCACTTTCAATGAGTGTCCCATTTTGAATCATTCAAACATCACAATATGTTTGAGACACCAGCATAACAGCAATAAGTACCAAGTAACCCATCTTTTTACAAAATGTTCTAGAGACCATGATTTTCAGAATCCTTGAGAACAACACCGTGTCCACCATAGCTCGTTCTTTTTTCCCTTCTTTCTCATTTTTTTGTAATGGTGGCTTTCTACTTTTCTTACTATACAGGCGGAGAGTGAGACACAACTTGTGGAGCAGGCAGAGCAGCAGGAATGCAGCCCCACCAGGTAGAAGTTTCCCACTTTGCTGAAGGCCGCCATGGCACTCAGGAGCGAGCCAGTGGGGCCTACCCTTCATTTTTTAATGCCGTGTAGAACATTAATTGGTGTTGAAAAATCCTTACATCTGAGGAATAAATCTCAATAGAATATGGTGTATAATGTTTTAAATGTATTGCTGAATTTGGTTATATCTTTATTATTTTTTTAATCATCACAAGATGATGTTTTTAATTGATTAGAAAGAGAGGAGGGGAGAGAGCAGAAGAGAGAGGAACATCAATGTGAGAGAGAAACATCAATATGTTGCCTATCACGCATGCTCCAACCGGTAATGAAACCGTCAACCTAGGTATGTGCCCTGACCTGGAATTGAACCTGTGACCCTTTGGTGCACAGGATGACGCTCCAACCAACTGAGCCACACTGGCCAGGACTGTTTTGCTAATATTTGTTGAAGATTTTTACATGTATGTTCATCAGAGATATTGGCCTATGATTTCTTTCTTTAAATGTTTATCTGGTTTTAGAATCATTATAATGCTGTTCTTGTAAAATGAATTTGGGAGTCTTCCCCTTCTTGAATAGTTTGAAAAAGATAGATGTTAGTTTTTCTTTAATTGTTAAAATTTACCTGTGAAGCGCTCCACAACTTTTATGTTTGTTGAGAATTTTTTGATCACTGCTTTGATTTCTTTGGATATAATTTGTCGGTTCAGATTTTCTGATTCAGTCTTGGGAGCTTCAATGTTTTTAGGAATTTTTCAGTTTCTTTCAGATTGTCCAATTTGTTGGCATAAATTGCTCATAGCATTTTTTTTTATAATTCTTTGTATTTCTGTGGTGTCAGTTATTACTTCTCCTTTGTTTCTGGTTTTATTTATTTGGGTCCTTTCTCCCTTTTTCTAGATGAGTCTGATTAAAGTTTAACATTTTTTTAATCTTTTCAAAAACACAGCTCTTGGTTTCATTAAATATTTTTTAGATTTTATTCATTTATTTCTGCTCTGATCTGCCCCCCTCCTTCTTCTACTCACTTTGGGCTTTGTATGTTGTTATTTTCCAGTTCTTTTAGGTGAAAGGTTAGATGTTAATTTAAGATTATTCTTGTTTCTTAAGATAGGCCTGTATTACTATGAACTTCCCTCTTAGAACTGCTTTTTTCTGTGTCCCATAGATTTGGGGTTGTCATGTACTAATTTCCTACTTATTTATGCATTCATTGCTTGCTTCTTGTATGTGCCCTGACTGGGAATCAAACCTACAACCTTGGCACACTGGGACAATGCTCTAACCAACTGGGCTATTCTGCCAGGGCTCTCATGGACTCATTTTCTTTTGTCTCAAGGTATCTTTAGATTTCTTTCTTGATTTTATTGTTAATCCATTCATTGTTTAGTAACATGCTATTTAGCCTGCATGCGTTTGTGTATTTTTCAGTTTTTTTCTTGTAATTGATTTCTAGATTTATACTATTGTGATCAGAGAAGATGCTTGACATTATTTCAATCTTCTTAAATTTATTGAGGCCAATTTTAAGGCCTCAATATGTAAGCTATCCTGGAAAATGTTCCTTGTGCATTTGAAAAATATGTATATCCTGCAGTTTTAGGGTGTAATGTTTTGGAAATATCAATTAAATCCATCTGGTCTAATGTTTCATTTAAGGCCATTGTTTCCTTGTTGATTTTTTTGTCTGGAAGATCTATCCTTTGATGTTGATTGGGTATTAAAGTTCCCTACTATGATTGCATTACTGTTGATAGCTCCCTTTATGTCTATCAATTAAAAATATATATATTTAGGTGCTCCTAGGTTGGATGTACAAATGTTTCCAAGGTTTATTTCCTCTTGTTAGATTGATCTCTTTATCATTTTCTACTTGCATAAAATATATTTTTCCATTCCTTTATTTTTATCATCTATTCTGAGGTGGGTCTCTTGTAAACAGCATAAATGTGTGTCTTGTTTTCTTACCCATTCAGCTACCCTATTTCTTTCAATTGGAGCATTTAAACCATTTACATTTAAAGATATTATTGATAGGTACATATTCATTGCCAGCTTATTCTTCATATTTATGTTTCTCATTTAAAAAATTTTTCTTCTTATAGAAGTCCATTAACATTTCTTGTAATACTAGTTTGTTGGTGATGATCTCCTTTAGTTTTTTCTTGTCTGGAAAGCTATTTCTCCTTCAGTTGTAAATAATAGCCTTGATGGATAAAGTAGTATTAGTTGTAGGTCCTTATTGTTCATCACTTTGAATATTTCATGCCACTCCCTTCTGGCCTGAAATGTTTCTGTTGAGAAATCAGCTGACACTCTTATGGGAGCTCCCTTGTAGGTAACTAACTGTCTTTCTCTTGCTGCTTTTAAGATTCTCTCTTTGTCTGTAATCTTTGCCATTATTAATTATGATGTGCCTTGGTGTGGGCCCCTTTGGGTTCATCTTGTTTGAGATTCTCTACACTTCCTTGACTTATATGTCTTTTTCCTTCACCAGGTTAGGGGAGTTTTCAGTCATTATTTATTCAAATAGGTTCTCAATCCTGTGTTTCTCTTCTCTTTCTGATAGTCCTACAATGCCGATATTGTTACTCTTGATGTTGTCCCAGAGGTCCCTTAAACTTTCCTCATTTTTTCAAATTCCTTTTTGCTTGGGTGTTCTCTGCTATCTTGTCCCCCAAACTGTTGATTTGATCCCCCGCATCATTTAATCTGTGTTGATGCCTCCTCGTGTATTTTTCATTTCTGAGTGTGTGTGTTTTTTATGATTTTTATGTACCTTTTTATGCTTACTACCTCTTCGTTTAAATTCTAATTGAATTCACCCATTCTTCCCCTAAATTCCTTGAGCATCCTTATAACCTTTGTTTTGAACTCTGTATCTGGTAGTTTGGTTTCCCCCATTTCATTTAGTTCTCTTCTTGGGGATCACTCTTGTTCTTTCATTTGGGGGCTGGCCCCAGGAAATGGAACTGGCCCCAGTGGGGTCTGGTGCATGCCAGGATCTTCCTTTTCATTGTGCTATGATGTGGTCTTAAGCCCATCACCCCATGTGTTGCTTTTGGGGCTTCTTGAGAAGGTCTCAGTGCAGGTCAATATCAGACACTACCTATAACTGCCCTGGGCAACCTGTGTGGAGCTAACAAGTTATCCGAGTTTGTGGCTACCTCTGCTGGGCATGGGTGTGCATGGAGGGGCCATGCTGTGTATCAAGGCTGGCTTCCACCAGGTCCAGGCCCAGGGCAGGTCAGCAGAAGGCAGAAGGCACTCTGAGATCCACCTCCACTTGCTGACCACTTTAAGGCTGTTACTGGAAGAACCTCTGGCAGTTTGCAAGTTCCATGAGATATGTTCCTAGTGGGTCACCAGCTAGAGGCAAGTGGTGTTCACTAGACTGATTCAGATTTAAACTCAGTGCCACTGCTGGCTCTGAGGCCACTCAGGAAAAGTCTCAGGATACTCCAAGGCCAGCTTCCACATGCCTGGGATTCTCTGGCCTTTGTGGGTGAGGTCTCAGAGAGTCATCAGGATGAGGCGAGCAGAGTCCACCCAGCTAACACAGACCAATATTTGGCCATGTGGAAGGACGGTTCTGCAGAGGAGTGGAGGTGCCCCTCAGGCACATGGGAGAGGGTGGCCCTCCTTCCATCCCTGCAACTCAGTCTCTTGACCTATGATTCTGGCACTGGTTGAACTGCCTAAGCTTCCTTAATAAAGATTGCAAGGCAGGACCAGGCTGGAGTCCACCAAAAACCTCTCCATTTGGGGCCATTCCTGCAGGGCGGGGCCTCCAGAAGTTGGCAGGGTGGGTGCGGGTTTCTTCCCAGGTTGATAACAAAGGAGGCAGAGGTTGGCCCAGTCCTGGAGAGGCAGCACCACTCAGGTGTTCAGGACAAATGGCCGTCCCCTCCAGCCCCACAACACAGTCTCCTCCTCTGTCATTTGGCCACTGTTTGAACCTGCCAGAACCTCCTCAATGCTCTTTAACAGGGGCTGCGCCTCGGGCCTGGCTGGAGTCTGCCAAAGCTTCTCCAAAGGGGTCCAGTGGCTTTTCAAATGGTATGTGGCTTTGGTCACACTGAAGACTGAGGTGCTGAGGTGCCATGTGGGGGCAGTAGTTTGCGGGCTTTGCTCTAGATGGACATCTTCCACTGTAACTAGGACTTTGGAACCCTCCCCTATTATCTCTGCACCTGTGACATGAGACGTGTTAAGGCTAAAACCGGGAAGGAAGTCTGCTCTACACTTCACTCTCTCCTGGAGAAAAATGGCCTCGTCTTTCACTGGGTATAATTATAGACAGGTATCCATTATGACACATTTTAAAACATTTATTGTTCAATTATGGTTGACATACAATATTATTAGTTTCAGGTGTACAACATAGTGATTAGACAGTTGTATACCTTTTGAAGTACTACCCTTATAAGTCTAGTACCCATCTGACAGCATACATAGTTATCATGATATTATTGACTCTATTTCCTATGCTCTATTTTACCTTTATGTGAATATTTTTATTACTGGCAATTTGTACTTCTTAATCTCTTTCAGCTCTTTCACCTATCCCCCTACCCCCTTCCATCTAGTGAATCAATTCTTTTCCTCTGTGGCTATAAGTTTGTTTCTGTTTTATTTATTCAGGTAAGTCTTTAAAATTTGTTGAGCATCTATGTGCCTGGCACTTTACTAGGCACTGTGAGACCAAGAGATAAAAGAGGAGATATAAGTCTGGTAGATGAGACAAATTAAGAAAATCAAAATATGAAGCATGTGGTGAGGCATGGGGCACTGACCTAAGTATGAGGGAAGAACTGGGGAGGGTGCAGAGGGCTCTCAAGTGAAGCTTAAGCGGATTGTGAAGGGTGAATAGGAGCTGACCAGATAGAGCAGGCGTCCTCAAACTATGGCCCGCGGGCCACATGCGGCCCGCCGAAAACATTTATCCGGCCCACCAGGTGTTTTTGCCGCCGCTGCCTGTCCTGCTTAGCAGCCGACTTGTCCTGGGCCCGCAGTACGCATGTGTGGAATGTCTGAGGGACAGTGAACTGGCCCCCTGTTTAAAAAGTTTGAGGACCTCTGAGATAGAGAAAGGGAAGTCAGGGCATCTCGGTGGAAGAAATAATGAGCACAAAGGCACAGGATGCCCAAGAGCAGGGCACACTCAGCCATGCACACTCTGCAGAATGGCGGCAGGTGCTATGATCAACAAATGGGAGGGGAGAATGGGGTAGAGCTGGGGCCCAGACATTGCCACCAGCCTTGGCTTCAGAGGTGACCCTGTGCAGATGGGTGACATATATAGTCACCAAGAGGCCAAGTGAAAACAGGAATTTCCCAATGAGCATGGAGGAGCCAAAAGCGCCATATCCTTGGAGTTGAAGAGGCCTGGAAATACACATTTCCTGCTGCCACCCTTTCTCTCAGTCCCACCAGCACATCAATCTCCAGCTGCTTCTAGCATAGCTACAGCGCTGTTTCCTTCCTGCAGAGAGAGAAACCCTCTCCATAGGACTTAAAAGATTTCCGAACAGTGACGGGGTCTGGCTGCCCTTTCCCTGGGCTGTTAAGCCACACACTTTGCTGCGCCTGGGGAGGACTGTAAAAGCGACTTGACTTGTGCGTTACTATCCATCTCCCCTTCCCTCCCGACGCCAATACTGTGCCAGATGGCCCCGATAAGATTTACGGGATCATAGGCAGTTTTACCTGCCAAGGTACTTAGACTTAGTATTTATGGTGTTAAGGAGATTAGCGCCTAAATGCTAATGGTAGGCAGACACCAGAGCTACCCAGTCTGATTCCTTGGCACGGGTGCAGCTTCTTGAAGGCACTCTGCTGGGCGGAGAGGCCCCGACCTGGCACTTTCTCCGTATCAGATGTCCTCAAGCACTGCATTTGCACAGTGAGAGATGAGGGGCCAAACAGAAGCCAGAGCTCAGGCAGCTGCAAACTCCCTAATTGATCTGGATTTTGAAAAATTATAACATAGTATCAGTGTTTGTTTGTTTGTTTGTTTTGGCAAGCTGAGGGGAAAGTGATGGTCAAGACACTGCATGGGAACAACTCATCTTCTCACTTCTCTGCTCAAAAAGATGGTTGCCACCCTGGCCGGCGTGGCTCAGTGGGTTGGGTGTCCCATGCACCGCAAGGTTGCTGGTTTGATTCCTGTCAGAGGACATCCCCGGTAGGAGGCGTGCAAGAGGCAGCTGACCGATGTTACACTCTCACATCGATGTTTCTCTCTTCTCTCTTCCTCTCTCAAAATCAATAAACGATTCTTTAAAATAAAAATAGTGAATGGCAATGAAATGATGCTTTCTTTTTCTCCTTCCTCTTCCCTTCCTTGCCTCCTCCCATGAGCCTCCTTATATTCAGGAATATAAATGTGAACAACACTGGGTCCTGCCATCACAAAATGTGCAGTGTCTTCTGGGAGAAAGTGCACACAAAAGCACGAGGGTGGCCGACCGGCCTGTGGGGATGGGAGCATCGCTTGGATGCTGCTGGAAATGCAGAATCTCAGTCCCAGCTCCCCCCACCCCCTCAGTCAGAACCTGCACTTTAACCAGACCTCCAGGATGTTGAAGGTCTGGATGTTGAAGTTTGAGAAACGTTGTTTTGTGCTTTCAAAGCAGTAGGCGATGGTCCCCAAACATGTGGGCTGGGAAGAGAAGGAAGAGTTCTGAAACAAGGGGACTCAAAGCAGGTTCTGTGGAAACAAGCAACCAGTTCTGACAAAAGCTCAATGTAAACCATGTAAGT
>NW_005872805.1:37207-41858 GCF_000147115.1 Myotis lucifugus | reverse complement strand
TGCCCCACGACCTCAGGTGCTTAGAAATATCAGCTATGCTAACATACATGAAGAAGTTACAAGTGGCAAAGGACTTACAAGCTTAAGTTCGAGTTAAGAAATCAGAAAAAAAATTGATGGCAATGCAACTTACAAAAGATGTGTTGAAACAGTTGAGCGAGTTGGCTATTGCCCATGCTCTAGTATGGCAGTTCTTAAATTATCTCCAGAGTTCCTGACTCATTATACCTGGGGAGAAGCCCAGGAATTTTCACATCTAGCAAGTCTCTCCTTGGTGTTGGTGCTGTGATCTGTGCACCACACTTTGAGAACCATTGCTCTAGGACTTACCGGGACTTGATGACTGTGAATGTTCTATTCTGTCTTGGAAAAGGTTTTTCTGGGAGTTCTTCACTAATACCAAGGCATGGAAGGTGACTGTGTCAGGCCTCTAAGGCAGGCATGCTTCGTAGCATGAGGAAGTTATATGTGGGAGGTGGGGAGAAGGAACACGATCCCTGAGTAACCAGGAGGTTAGGGAGTACATGGTGACCTTTGTCTACATGAAGACTTAATCCCTGGAGGCCCAGTTAAATCTCACTTAGTCCATGGAATAAAACTCCAAAGAACTACAAAGTAAAGTAAATACAGGGTTTGAAGTAAAATCTTCAACCCCCCGTAGGAAAAAACACCCAGAAAATAGACTTTCCTGATGGTCTTTTTTTGAAATGAGATCATATCAACCAGAGAAGTAGACCAATAGGTCAATTACATTCTTTAAAACAAAAACAAAAATATTTATTGAGCCATATGCCACCTATATGCCAGATATATTTTGAATGCTTCACCAGAATGTAATCTGGAAATAACTTCCTGACAGAGTAATTCCCTATCCCCATTCCTTCTCAATTCTTTTTACAAGTTCATCTTTGTCCACTTCCTATTTTCTTTTCCCTTCCTTCCTTCCTTCCTTCCTTCCTTCCTTCCTTCCTTCATTCCTTCCTTCCTCCCTCCCTCCCTCTTACCTTCTCTCCCTTCCTTCCTCTCATTTTTCCTTCCTTTCAGCCCCTGCAGACTCTGTAGGTTTGTGCATGTGCACAGTGATTAAGATCCCTCCATTGTCTATGAGAAGCTCACAGAACAGCTGGGGAGAAGAGGCTGATGATCAGTTATAATACCACCTGGGAAAGCAGTGGTTCAGGAGGGTTGCAGGTAAAATGCCGGGGAATCCTGAGGCAGGAGAGATGACTGTCAGCTGTGGGTTTCATCAGCTCATGGGAAAGAATAGAGTCCTTGCTTCCCTCACTTCTCTGACTGTGAGCTGAATCAGCCTGTGATACTAAATTACGTTTTCTGATCAAGGCCAATGAAGAAGCCATTGGTACTACAATAGGGGTTACTTTCATGATACACCAAAAGTCTGTCAAACCCCCTCTAGTGAAATGTAATGGGCTCTTTTCCAGATCTCTTGCAAAGAAATGAAGGCAATGTGCCTGCCTCCCTCATCTTGGACAGGAAGGGTATCTCTTTTGTGATGGACAGCACTGTGCTGGGGGCCCAGGGCCTCCTTCACACTGACCACCAGAGGTGTGACCACTACAATATAACAGGGAAAGGCTCTGGGCATCTGGTGAGGAGAAAACGTGGTCTCTGGCTTCCAGACCTCATTCCAATTTCTAGGTTCACTCTTTAAATTGTTCAGTAAACATTTGCTAAGTGTCTATGAGGCACTGTGCAGAGTGCTGGGAGCACAGTGAACCAGAAAATCAAGGTTTCGGTGTGTTCATTTTGTTTGTTTTATGAGCTTATATTTTATTGTGGGAAGGCAGAACATAAATAAGAAAACGAACAAATAAACACAAACAGTTACATAATGGTGACTGCTCTGAAGGCAGGGAGGAGGGTAATTGCACAGAGAACGGCCTGGGAGGTGGAGACAGGTACGCATTCCTTTGGGTGGTAGAGAAGGTCCTCCAAGGAAGGGGCGTTTCAGAACAGCCCTGAGTGATGACTACAGACGTTGGAAGGTCAGAAAGTCCTTGCTGAGCCAGAGAAATTTGGTTGCTTTGACCTTCAATCCTTCTAATTCCTGAGGTGGAGACAATGATGCCGACCTCACAGGGCTGACGCAAAAATCAAAATGGACGGTGCCTGCAACCTGCATGACTTGTGTCCTCACTGGCCTTGCCCTTTAAATGGGACTTTGGCTCTTGGCAGTGACCTAATCCTATCTCGTCAGAGGTGACTTCAGTAGGTGCTTATACATAAGGCACATTCCCTTCCTGCCTTCAAGCTCCAGGTCTCGGTCTCCAGCCCTCCCTGGGGTTCAGACAGACCCCTCAGCCCCAGAGGTCAGGGATGTGGCTATTGTTTGGCACTTCAAGGAGGTATTGGTAAATACCCAGACATGTATGTGTACATCTCCACCCGCTGAAAAGACAGGATCCAGAATGTGCCAAGCTGACCCTCATCTCTTTTTGATGATAGGTGTGTTTGCCTGGTGATCCCTGGTGAAATCATTTGCACATTTGTATTTTTATTGAAAACAGCTTTTTTATTAATGGTTATAAAATACTAGAGGCCCAGTGCATGAAATTTGTGCAAGGGACTCGGCCCTTGCAGCCCGCCTGCCTTGCGACCCCTCGGCTCTGCCCACTGGTCTTTCCAAAAGGTCTTTCCGTGGTCCGGTCTAATTAGCATATTAGCTCTTTATTATATAGGATACTGTTTGTAGAAACAAACTCATAGATACAGAGGACAAACTCATGACTGCCAAATGGGAGGGGCTTGGGGCTGAGTGAAAAGGTGAAGATTGAGAAGTAGAAATTGATAGTTACAGAATAGTCACAGTGATGAGACCATAGCACAGGGGAGAGAGTCAATAATACTGTAATGCTTGTGGCTTTTGGACTTACTTGGGGGGATCACTTTGTAAATTATATAAATGTCTAAAAAAATAAAATTAAAAAAAATAAGTTAAATATACTCCTTGTGAGATAAATGGCCAGGGTTTAACTGCACAGATTCTCTACAGAGAATCTCTCTTTCCAGGAGCCTTGGCTGCGTTCTGTGTAAGGGCAGGAAAGGCCAGCTGCTATGAACGGATGGGGCATTTTCCTAAGGTTGGTAAAATCTTGCCAAGTAAATGTGTCCCACTGCCATTAGGGCCCTCAAACATGTTCTTCTCCCAACTCGGTATGAACACATAGGGTACCCTGGAGTGAGGTAGGGGTGAAGGTGCCGAGAGAGGGACCACCCAGGACCAGGGCATTTCTGACCTGGCAGGGCTGTGAGCACAGAAAAGGAGGAGGCCAGGCTGTGGGAACCCTTGTTATTAGAGAGGATTTCTGACCCTGAAGGATGGGAACAACAGGTTGAGCTGACCTTGACAGGTCTGAGCCAGGTAGGGAAGACAGGAGTGTAAGCTCTGCAACACGGAAGGGCAGACAGTAGTACCGTCTGCAGAGGCACCGTAGGACTGTGTTTCTGAACTCCACACACCTCGTGCTTCCCTGACTCTGCTGCCTCCTAGCTTCCAGCCTTGCTTAGGCAGGCTACAGGGAACTGGGAACTCCACGCAGCACAGAAGGCTTGCCTGACCTCATGCTAAGAGGATTCCTAAACCTCAGCCTGGCTTCTCTCTGCCATCATCCGTGTCCCTAAAGGTGGCCCCAGCCCCAGTGCTGAGTCTTTGCTCAAGAAAAAGCAATGCTGCCAAGCCATAGAGTGGACACTGTCCCAAACCACCTTGCCCAACTGTTTCTAGTAATTCTCCACTTCCCTCCTCCTCCACCTATCATTTCCCTACAGCCTTCTTGTTCCCCTTTTGTGTGTCCTGATTGTCCTTTTTTGCTCCCCAGATGCTCTCCTTTTAAAAACCTCAGTCGCCTTTGTCTCCGTTGGAGTTGAGTTAAGTTTGCACTGAGTCTCTCCCTGACTGCAGTAGTCTGAATAAGATCTGTCTTCCTTTAATAATTGTTCGGTGCTGTTTTTAATTTGAGGTTACTTAGCACTGCTGACTGGGTTTTCTCATGTGAAAACCGAAGATCACTATAGCATGAACATCATAATGAGAAATAAATTCTCATACATAACGGTATCTGGTCATGGTCTAATCACCACTCAATGCATATGAGCTGTAATTATTGTTGTAGTTGTCATTGCAGCCAGGACAGGCATCTTGATGTGGAGATGATGGCATTACGTACTGCAGTGTTGTTCGTCGCTTATTAAACCTGGCCCAGAAAAGCCCGGAGAACGCTGGCCTGTGGTTGGCAAGGTGCACTGAGGAGAGGCCTCTGTCCCCTGTGGTGTGCTCTATGCTGAACTGGTTGGCCTGCTCTGCTGTTCCTCAGGAAACAAGCTCTTCTACCCGCTCGCTGGGATGACACCGAGAAATGATAGCAGCTGGGGATGAAGTGATTACATCCTATATCCCTGCCCAGAGGTCAACCATTCTTACCACCCTTCCAAAGAAACTATAGTTCATTGACCCAACACTTAAATCATTTACAATTAAGGATGAAAGCATTTCCCCCTTAATTGCCCAATCCTGTGAAAACTTGGCTAGCTGAGGGAACAGTGACTTTTTCCCAATGACCCTGAAGCAACAGACTTGATGTCTTCAAACCCTGGGGACTGAGCTTTAGCAGAGGCAATAAGTGGGTCTTCA
>NW_005872805.1:35807-37107 GCF_000147115.1 Myotis lucifugus | reverse complement strand
GCCCATAGGAAACCCTGCTCCGTTCCTCCAGAAGGCAGGAGGGGGAATGAGAAACATGGCATTTGTGAAGGGACACGTGACTTCTGCTCAATAAACCAGAATCAGACAAGACTCAAAAAATGGGGTGACATTCCCATTATTACACAGTTAGTGATAGCTCTGCTCCTGCATCACACTCTAGTGCTTTGCATGGCATTTTTACACTCTATTCTTGAAAATTCACAGGACAGAAACAATGCAAGTTTTATCTTCTCTGATTTTCAGATGGGGAGCAGGAGGTGAGGGTGGAGGCTGGAGGCAGAGAAGGAGGGGGAGGAAAGGAAGAGAGAGAAAAGCAAGTTTTCTGGAGCATTCCCTGTCCTGTGCTTTACAGAGTCCTCCTGACTGAATCACAGCCAGATGCCACTATTGCTGTGGCTCCATTTATAGAGATGTGAGTTCAGGCTCCATGCACAGAGGTGAGAGTTCAGGCTCCATGCACAGAGGTCTGGGTTCAGGCTTCATGCACAGAGATGTGAGTTCAGGCTCCATGCACAGAGGTCTGGGTTCAGGCTCCATGCACAGAGGTCTGGGTTCAGGCTCCATGCACAGAGATGTGAGTTCAGGATCCATGCACAGAGGTCTGGGTTCAGGCTTCATGCACAGAGATGTGAGTTCAGGCTCCAAGCCAGGAGGTGAGAGTTCAGGCTCCATGCACAGAGGTCTGGGTTCAGGCTCCATGCACAGAGATGTGAGTTCAGGCTCCATGCACAGAGGTCTGGGTTCAGGCTCCATGCACAGAGGTCTGGTTCAGTCTCCATGCACAGAGATGTGAGTCAGGATCCATGCACAGAAGTGTGAGTTCAGGATCCATGCACAGAGATGTGAGTTCAGGATCCATGTACAGAGGACTGCGTTCGGCTCCATGCACAGAAGTGTGAGTTCAGGCTCCATGCACAGAGGTCTGAGTTCAGGCTCCATGCACAGAGGTCTGGGTTCAGGCTCCATGCACAGAGATCTGGGTTCAGGCTCCATGCACAGAGATGTGAGTTCAGGATCCATGCACAGAGGTGTGAGTTCAGGATCCATGCACAGAGATGTGAGTTCAGGATCCATGCACAGAGGTCTGGGTTCAGGCTCCATGCACAGAAGTGTGAGTTCAGGCTCCATGCACAGAGGTCTGGGTTCAGGCTCCATGCACAGAGGTGTGAGTTCAGGATCCATGCACAGAGGTGTGAGTGCTGGCTATGGCTCCTTGCACAGAGGTGTGAGTTCAGGTTGGAAGAGTACCCTAACCATTCTGAGCTGATAGCCATGCCGT
>NW_005872805.1:33563-35707 GCF_000147115.1 Myotis lucifugus | reverse complement strand
GTAAGCAGTTTTTGCCATATTCCAGCTACTTTACTCTCTCATTTTTATAATAGCAGATAAGTTCCTGCAGATGGGCTGTGTCCAGGTTTCTCTTTGTTTAAGGAAGAACCACACAATTCTCTACGAGGGCCATATTTTAAATGCTCACCCAGGAGACATGGCAACTTGGAAACACAGAAGCAGGTCTCGCAGGCACAGCTCACTGGTGATCAGTGCTTTTAAGGAGACCCGGGCTGGCGGGCAGCCGGGAGGAGCCTGCGCACCTTCTGGCCCAGGCACAGGCTGGGACAAGCTAAGCTTGGGAAGAGGGCTGGAAATGTGACAGCCTGACACCAGGCAAAATCGGTCACACCCGCTCCCGAAGGTGTGCCCTATCCAGGTAACACTGTGGTTACGCTAAAAGGGAAGGAATGTCTTATAAAGTTGGCCATTGTTGGATGCATGCTTACTTCTTGGCTGGGCTGGAAGGTAAACTTTTGGCATGGTGTTCCTGGAGGCCCTTTGTCATCACTAAAGGCAAAGTGAAGACTGGAACTGGGTTGAAAGGTCAGAGCACCCTCCCCCCCCCGCCCCCCTTAGAGGAAGGCACAGGCACAGCTGGCACGGAGTCCCTGCCCTAGATCTGCTGTACCTGCCTCACCCCCACACCCTTTAAAGTCTGCAGCAGGCCCCCCAACCTCTCGCTTGCACTAGAAACACTGTCTGTGGGGTGCAGTCTAGGAGAGCTCACCCCTTCCATAAGAAAGATTCAGTAAAAGGACAATGAGCTGCAATGCGGAGCAGAGTCCTCGGAAAACAGAGATGGGAGGAGAGACCCGTTACAGAGCCTTCCTGCAGATCAGATTGACAGACTTCACTATGGAGTTGCCCCCATCCACCACTCCTGCTGTGTCTATGTGCACCAGGAGCCAGTGGAACAGACACTGGCCAGGTCAGCACACCTGATTCAGGCCTCATGTTTGCTGCTCCCACAGCTCCCTTCCATCTCTACTGGCCTATTTATTATGCTAAGTCACAGCCATTTCTTTATGTACTTCCTCCGTCCCTCCACCTCCAGTGGGTGGGAATCAGTAACTGGGCTTTATTACAATGCAGAGCCCCTCAGTGCAGAACCCTGCTGATAGCACACAGCACACAGTGGGTGTTCAGAAATAAGGGCCCAAAGTATTGGTCAACTGACTCATTTTTCCCCCAATATATGTTTATTGATTTCAGAGAGTAAGGGAAAAGGAGACAGTGATAGAAACATCAATGATGCGAGAGATCATTGATTGGCTGCCTCCTGCCTCCTGCATGCCTCCCACCTGGGATTGAGCCCACAACTGGAAATTGAACTGTGACTTTCTGGTTCAACCACTGAGCAACACTGGCCAGGCTGACTGGCTCAATGTTGTATGCATAATTACATCTGTAATAATATCCCCACCACTAGCAGCTCCTGTCCATAAACTCAACATGCTGCAGTTTGATATTTGTACCTGTGAGAGCAAGTCATAGACTGTAACACTCTGAGTGGGAGATGGTATTTCTCACTCCAGTGGAGCTCAGCAGGGGCCCAGATAAGGAGATCTTCACCTTGAACTGGTATCCTACCTGTATACGAGCATGCATTTACTAGTACTTCTCAGGGCCCTTGCTCTCTGAGTATACAAAATTCTTCTTGGAGTCACTTTTCCAATTTCCTTTCCAAGTTACTAGGAGCTGTTTGGGAAGCAAGGGAGGAGGGCTTCCTCCTGAGAGGGAGTGGGCAGGGAGGGCAGGGCAGGGCCTGGGGACAGCATTAGGCTGGCGTCGGTGGGCAAGGAGAGAAGCGCCCCTGCATCCCAAGGCATGTTTTCGTTCATAGTATCAGTACAATGGTCCGTGGTTTTTCTGCAGGGGGTGGGAGAGGGCGGGGCTTCCCAGCCTCCACCCTCAGGAAATAAACCAGAGACAGATGCCACAAGGAGGGACCCGGCTCAGCAGGGCTGAGGGGCTCTCAGGAGCTACAGTCCCTGCCTTTAACCTCCCACACCGCCCTCTTCCTAGCTCTGGACTGAGTACCGTCCTCCATTTCAAAGGAGAAGCCCATGCATGAGGTAGCTTTTCCCATCTTTGGAGTTAAATCTTTGTGGCCACCTCGAAAGGCATCCTTTAGAAATAAA
>NW_005872805.1:19069-22580 GCF_000147115.1 Myotis lucifugus | reverse complement strand
AAAGAACAAAAGTCCCTATTTACATATCTTCTTTCTTTTTCTCTTCTGCATTAAAACAAATGAAGAATGAAAACAATTTAATGGGGAAGCATTAGCAATGAAGACCAGTCCCCACTGTAAATAAAAGCCCAGTTCTCCCTAAAGCAGCGGTTCTCAACCTGTGGGTCGTGACCCCTTGGGGGTCGAACGACCCTTTCATAGGGGTTGCCTAAGACCATCAGAAAACACATATATAATTACATTTTGTGATTAATCACTATGCTTTAATTATTTTCAAGTTGTAACAATGAAATTGGGGGTCACCACAACATAAGGAACTGTATTAAAGGGCTGGGGCATTAGGAAGGTTGAGAACCACTGCAAAGTAAAAAGGCCTTCACCTGTGATAAGAGCTGTCATCCCATTGCCATCCTCAGATGAAAGAGGGGGCGCTGTTTTTAAGATCAAACATCCTATTTGTGGCAAATGTGTTTGGTAATAAAGTATTTTTGGCGGAGAGGGTATTTATTTTTAAATGTATCTCTTTCTAATTTATTTATTTAGGCCAAAATCCAAATGTGAACTAATATTCAGATTAGGTAAAGAAAAAAGAAATAAAAGGCTAATGCCGAGTCTCTGGGGGAATGAACACATTTTCCACACTGCAGTTTGAAAATGAACAACTCTGAGAGCCAGCAATCATTAGCATGTCAAGAATTAGGGTGATACCTCTTCCAGTGCAGTTAATGGAATCATTCATTTTAGTTGTTTTTTGCAGAATGCTGCGTTAGCCCGGCTTATAGAGGCAGCATTCGATGCAGGTCAATGGGAGTTCACCTGTCAAAAATGGAAGTACTGACCTATAAAGAATGTCTCAGTGTAATCTTTCCAGGGGCTGGGAGAATTCAGGAGAAATACACGCGGGCAGGGCAGTCACTGATGGCTGGGGAGTGGAGTGCTGTCAAATCAAATGCTCATTCTCCTCGGAGCCCATTGGGGTTTCCACTCCCAGGGGGCTGCACCCCTCAGCACAGAGCCCAGAAAGCTGCCCCCTGGGCGCCCTCCAACAGAAGCTCAAACTCCTGCTCAAAATAGAAAACCCCAAACCATGTCCCCAATAACTGAATTGGTGGATGGAGGCCTTATGTGTGATTTTGGGGAGATTTTCCACTTCAGAAATACAAAATCCACTTTGACAAAATTTAACTCTCCTTAAGTGACAGACTATGGTGAAAACGTGGATGGGAAAGGGTAGAAACAGTAATTCTCCATCTGTAAGGGAAGGGCACACCATAGGAAACAAATGTACCACATATTAAGAAATAGAAGATATGATGATTTGCATTAGAAAAGGAGTCTTCCACTTATCAGAAGGTTCAGTAAATTTCTTTTTATTAAACCTGTTCATTATGGAAAAAGTAGAAAACAATTTTTAGTTAGAAACAATTCTCTGTAATCTATCACTCAGAGATAAGCCCTGTAAACAATACCTCCTCTCAGAAGTAGTTTTTCTCTGCATATATAATTACACAAGAATGGAATCACATTAAATATATTATTTTGTAACTTATTTTTTACTTAAAATACATTATGAGTATCTGTTCAAGCAAAGGAAAAAATTCTCCAACATGATTTTTAATGGTTGTATGGAGTTTCACTAAATGGGTATATTGAATACTCTCTGTTGAGGTTCATTTAGCTTTCAATTTTTTACTCTTATAAGGAATGCTGTGGTGTAAATTCTTTCAGCTAAATGTGTACTCATTTATCTATTTGTTTTTTTAGAATCAATTTCCAAATCTGAAATTCTGTTGAAGAGTGTGCAATGTAAAGTGTTTGTTGTTTATTGCAAAACTACCCATCCAGAAATTTGTCATTGAAATGTGCAGTCGTTAATTACTGCTTAGATGAACACAGTTTTGTAAGCTTGTTGGTTACCCTTACTTGTCTTTTGCCTTTTTCCCACCTGCCCTTGCCTATTTTCAGGCAGCCTGCCAGGTGGCCCCAGAATACATGTAGTGATGAAATTATAATGTTGCTATATAATTGGAAAAGCTTTTAGGAACAGGTTCCTATTGTTTCAGAATATCTTCTTGACCTCATGTCCTCCTGTCATTTTTTTTTAATTTGGTAATTCCTCAAATATGTGTTTATTTTGAGTTGGGCCAGATAGCAACCCAGCTCCTCTGGCCCCTGTGGCAATCTGGTTGAGGTAGTTGCTATTTTCACATTCATGAACTTCAATGAAATCATGCTTTTGAATTACCTTTAAGTAACTACTTTTGAGGTCTTAAGGAGACTGTAGTGACATAGAGTCCAGGCTTTGTGGTGGGGGCCAGAGAGGGTTGGGGTGGGCATCATTCTAGTTTGATCTCAGGCCCTTTTTCTAGGCAGTGAGTTTGGGCCAGCATTTTCCGCACTTGGGAGGGATAAAATCCCCACTTCCTTATAACAGATCCCTTTTTTAAAAGATGGAATGTATTTCTACTAGAGGCCCAGTGCATGAAAACTCATGCACTGGAGAGGGGTCCCTCAGCCCGGCCTGCCCCCTCTCATAGTCCAGGAGCCCTCAGGGGCAGGAGGCGACCCGGCGATCAGGGGAAGGCGATGCCCCCATCACACCTCTGCTGCTGCCACTGCCAGCAGCACAAGCCTTGGCCGGCACTGGTTACCTGAGCCTCGGGCAGCCCTGGGTGGCTAGGCAGCCGCCATCTGAGGCTTGCCTGTGCCTCAGGCCAGCCCTGGGTGGCTGGGGGGCTGAGGGGACTAGGAGACTCCGGAGCAAGGCAGGCCCAGCCTTGCCGCATGCCTGCCACTCCAGTGGGCTGAGGGGACTGGGTGTCGCCACCTTGTGCTCTGGGTGCTGCCATCTTTGAGGGCGGAGCAATCAATTAGCATATTCTCTCCTTATTGGCTGTGGGTGCTGCCATCATTGTAATGGTGTGAGAGTCAATTAGCATATTTCCTCTTTATTATATAGGATTGCTTGAAAACAAAGACCCCCAAGATGGATTTAGCTCCTGGAAAAATTGTCTGAGATAAGAAGTGACTATTCAGGAGAGAAGGAGAAAGCAGAAGACTGACCTATTGAAAAACTGAAATGCAGACAAGACCCTAAAAAGCCTGTGTTGTGCATGTCAGGTAAGAATTCAAATAAATGTCAGATAACAATTAGATGAAATCCATTCCATTGGTGTTTCACAGTGTTTTTAATCCAAAAGACTGAATCATTTAAAAAATATTTGTTCTTTCCAACAGTCAAAAGTTTGAGGAACCAATATTAACAAAAGACAGCAAAAAAATGTAGTCCTTTGCAAAGTCTGAAAAGATGTCAGCTTGTGCTCTGATTTTGATTTTAAGGCATCACGGCAACATTTTGATGGTGTTTTCTGGGCATTTCTGGATCAACTTGGCATTGTGGTCCAGGGTAGGGGGCAGAATTATTTTCTTGCATTTCCCCAATCTGGTTTTATGCATTCTTTCTAAAGGAAAAAATAGTGTTTGTTGTTACCTTGATGCTAATTTAAGTAAG
>NW_005872805.1:15238-18447 GCF_000147115.1 Myotis lucifugus | reverse complement strand
AGAGGTAGGATTGTTGTTAGGGGCTGTAGGGCAGACCACCTGAGATGGGAGGTGGGCTGAATCCAGCAGGGAGAGAAGAGACGATAATCTCATCAGCTGCAGACATCAAAGCCACAGGCAGACAAGGACCACGTTGCTGCAGTGGCCACATGGACCAGTCAGAACCCAACTGAGAAAATGGACCTGAAATCCATCTCCTACCAGCCAAAGCCAACATCCTCTGCCTCCAACAAGTGCCATGAGGGCACAGTGATTTTCCTCCCACCCTCAGAGCAGCTACTCCCATCACTGACATCCCTTCTGTTATTCTCCTTCTGCAGATGGGGCCCACTGCTCACTCTGCTGAGGGCCACCCACCACAGCAGCCTGGACCCATGTCTACAAAACCTCCCAGCCTCCCTGGACCCATGTCTACAAAACCTCCCAGGCTATCCAAGCCCCCCAGCAGGGACCCTCACCCCATGAGGGTGTGGCCAGCCTGGGTGAGGGGCTGATGGCTATTTGCAGGCTATCCAAGCCCCCCAGCAGGGACCCTCACCCCATGAGGGTGTGGCCAGCCTGGGTGAGTGGCTGATGGCTGTTTGCAGGCTGGCCACAGCTCCTTCAGGGTGGGGATCCCCGCTGGGGTGCCTGGCCAGCCTGGGTGAGGGGCTGAGGGCCGTTTGCAGGCTGGCCACAGCCCCTTCAGGGTGGGGGGTCCTGCTGAGGTGCCTGGCCAGTCTGGGTGAGGGGCTGAGGGCCGTTTTCAGGCTGGCTAAGCCCCCCAGTGGGGACCCTCACCCCATGAGGGTGTGGCCATCCTTAGTGAGGGGATGATGGCTGTTTGCAGGCTGGCCACAACCCCCCAGCCACCCAAGCTCCCAGTGGAGGCTGGCTGGAAGCAGGTTTCTGGGATTTATTTATCTTCTATAATTGAAACTTTGTTGCCATGAGCAGAGGCCACAAGTGGCTCAGAGCAGGGGGAAAGCTTGGCTTCCTCCATCTCCTGGGCAACCAAGCCTCCTGCTTGCTCCAGCTCCATGGCTGCCGGCTGCCATCTTGGCTGGGTTAATTTGCATATAGTCACTCTGATTGGTTGGTGGGCGTGGCTTAGGGCATAGTGAAGGTACAGTCAATTAGCAACTTTGCCTTTTATTAGTGTAAATAAGTATCTATGATCTCTGGTCTGGGGGTAAAAATTTTTAGCTGGTGTAATTAATGTTGAACTCATGTTAGCTTATTCTTCCACCTTGATTAAAAGCTTAGTAAGGTGTTAAAAAAAAGAGCCCTGGCTGGTTTGGCTCAGTGGATAGAGTGTCGGCCTGTGGACTGAGGGGTCCCGGGTTCAATTCTGGTAAGGGGCACATGCCTGGGTCAAAGGCTCAATCCCCACTAGGGGCATGCAGGAGGCAGGTGATCCATGATTCTCTCTCATTGATGATGTTTCTGTCTCTCTCCCTCTCCCTTCCTCTCTGATATTAATGAAATCAATAAAAATATATTTTTTAAAAAAAAGAAAAGTCATTTTAAAAAAAGATGTATGATTTTGTTAATTTTGAGGGGTTTTTTGGTGGCATATTCTTAATTTGGTTGAAATATAGGCTTTTTCATCTTTCTTTATACTGCTGTCTTATTGGAAGTGGTAGAATCTTGAAACAGAATACTATATAGAAACAGAAAAACACACAGCACTAAATTTTTGTATTGTTACACTCTTCCCTGCAATTAAAATTTCCATTACCTCAAAAGAAACCCCATACTCATTAGGAGCGAGGGTTTCTGGACTGCAAGGGGGATGTCTGACTGCATTCTTAGGCTCACTCCGTAAGCCAGCAGTTGGACATCCCCCGAGGAGTCTCAGACTGCGAGAGGCGCAGGCGGGCTGAGGAACCACCCCCACCCGCAGTACAGAATTTTGGCACCAGGCCTCTAGTTTTATATGACTTGAGCATCCACACATCTTGGTTTCTGCCAAGGGTTCTGGAACCAATTTCCCATGGACACCAAGGGACAACTGTATTCCTGTGTACTCTGGTATGTATTTATTGTAGCATTTTTGCTATTTCTTTTTTTTTTTTTTTTTTTTTTTTTTTTTTTTTTTGCATTTTTGCTATTTCTTGCTCTTACTTACAGACCAGTGTTGTTCAGTAGGGGTGGTACTATCTTCAGGGGAACATTTTGGGAATGTATTGGTGGGGAGGAGGTATTTTTTGGTTGTGATTTAGAGAGTACTGTTGGCATTTAACCAGAGAGATTGGACATTCCTGCAATGGAAGGGACAGACCCACACAAAAATTGTCCCTTATCTCTCTTGATTTTTGACTGTTCAGCTGGACTGGACAGCTATTCATGTAGCTGAAAATCCAATTTATACTCCTCTGAACCTAGAACCTAATGCTACATTACATTCAAAGTAACTCCCCACATTTTCATATACCCTGAATTGTCTAGGAATGCAGCTACTATGTTAATCAAGGGAAGACTGCCCTTTGTTTTGCTTAAAACCTAGTTAATTGTTCAGTCTTTCAGCAGCAATTCTTCTTGTGGTAATTGAGCCAACAAAAAATAACTGAATAATATGAGCTTACAACTACTGTGTCATGTTCAAGGTGAGTGTACATATAGGGTAGGAATTTGATGACTTTATGATAGTGAATTTTGCCTGAGCATTTGCATGTTGAAATACCTATTTTTTTCTTATACAGCACTTTTATTTATTATTTATAATACAGAAAGGTGTTTTATTAATTTTTTGATATATGAGCAGATTGGTTATATTATCTGCATAAATAAAATAAGATGCAGGATAGTAATATAACAAAATATTATAAAATAGGCAGTGCTTGGGCTGATACGGTTGAGAACTACTGTATCAGACCATAAGTTCCTTGACGATCTTTCTTATTGTCCAGGATAATGATATTTATATCTTCATTACCGCTTCATATTAAATGACTCCTGCATAGAAGACACCGGTGTATTTTAATGTTAACTAATGCGTGTAGCCTGCATTTCCTGTTTCTTGCTCATTGAAACCCTTCATATACCCATGCAAGGCTACAATCCTCCATAAAACCATTTCCGCTAGACTATTTTTAGGTTATCAGAGAGTTTCTAACAGCAAACAATGTTAGCTTTGAAAGGCATCAGTCATATTTATAACAAAATTGGAGCTGCCTGTATCATGAGAGTGTGGTGTGTGAGAAAGGTCACTTCACAGTTGAGTAAAG
>NW_005872805.1:10615-15138 GCF_000147115.1 Myotis lucifugus | reverse complement strand
AAACCCTCCACATAGGATAAGGGCCAAGGATAATAGGAGAAACGATTAATGTCACATGCTATCGCCAGCTTTGGAATATAATAAACACCATTAACTGATGAAGCAAAAAATCGTCCCAGAGACATTGAAGCTTCAATCACGCCGTCATACCTCAGAGAGAAGGGCGGGGCTGGGGGGTGGGTAAGAGATCAACCAAAGGACTTGTATGCATGCATATAAGCATAACCAATAGACATAGACCATTGGGGAGCTGAGGGCATGTGTTGGGGGGTGGGAGTGGCCGGGGAGAGGTGAATGGGGGAAAAGGAGACATATGAAGACTTTAAACAATAAAGAATTTAAATTTTTAAAAAAGAATAAAGACATAAATATGCAAAGCAAAACTTTCAAACTTTTAGAAGAATATATAGAAGTATGTTTTTATGAACTTGGAATAGGGAAGCATATCTTAAACTAGACCCAAAAAGCACAAATCACAAAGAAAAAAATGATGAATTTTACTATGTTAAATTTTAGGATATTCAAAATGCAAGACACCATAAGTTTGCATTTCTTAATGAAAAAAATATTAGCAGTGGATATCTCATAAGATATTCAGAATATATATATATATATATATATATATATATATATTCCTACCCATCAATAAGAAAAGAACAAAATGTGCAAAAATAAACAAAGGGAAAGAACAAATAAATCAGGGAATAGGGAACCCAAATGATCAATAATAGATCTATGAAAAGTTGTTCAACCTTACCAGCAGTCAGGAAAATTAAACTGGAAATGGGAAATAGCAGTTTTGCAACTTTTAGCTTGAAATAATTAGCATATGTGAAAAGATGTGTTAGTAAATACTCAGACTTTCAAATGTAGCTGATGTAAGTGTAATCTGATAGCACAACTGTGGAGAAAAACGTCATACTTAATAAAGTTAAATTGGAACAGAGCATATGACTCATCAAATCCATCTCTAGATTATTATTGTTGGTAGAGTATATTTAAAACTGTTTTTAAACAAACCACAATAAAAAGTATATTTTATGGAGCAATTCAGTATATAATATATAAACATTTATAAGTAAAATAAAGTGTAATTTCATAAAAATTAACTCTCCTTAACTATGTGATGCATTCTCATATATTTTATACTATTCTATCATTGTCCTTAAAAATTCTTTGATAGTGACTTACTAAAGTTAATACTTAATCCTCTAATGGGTTGCAACCAATACTACCCATGAGAAATACTCAAAAACACACATGGAGATATATAAGAGGGTGTTCACTATGTCATGGTTTGTTACAGCAATACCCCCAAACTCATTCATGGATTTGCAGATTCTCTGGGAGCATAACATAATGATGTAAAAATCATCTACTTTTCTGTTTTCTTTTTCAGCTGCTGTAACTGATGATGAAAGAAATGACTTAGTCAAGGACACATTGAATGGGTGCTGAGTACTCATTAGAACCCTGTTCTTACTTCTCAACTATTTTTTTTTTCAAAGATTAGACTACCTGTTCTCCTTCCTTGAAAACTAGTAAACCATCAAACCATTCATGGTTGTTTCAAAGCCAGATATGCTATTTTGGGGCTTTAATAAAACACTTCTGTCATGGAGCCTTTGCAGTTCTTTGAACTCTTTGGCATAAACGTGCCAGCTTATCATGCTGGCGTTGCTCCTTTTACAGCCAATCTCCGTGTCTTAGGTGGTAATCTCCTGTCCATCTCTATTCAGGCTTCAGATCTTCTGTTTCTCTCTTACCACCCATTAGACATTCCTTTCTTACTAATAGTAATTTGAACATCTACCTGGGGCCAAACTATAGTTGTCACTATAAATTTCTCTTCTAATAGTACAATGTAATCATTTACTAGTAAAATGTCTCAGATGGCAGACTCCAATGGTAATAGAATTACACCATGATACCAGGTTTTAAGCAGCAGTAAATGCAAGGAATTAGTTGAAGAGACACACAAAACAGTAGATAAGCTCAAAAGTAGGGTTGGAAAATGGGTTCAATATGTGCAGTTAGAACATTCAAAGGTGAACAATGTTGTAACAAAGTAGGATAGATGAGTTCCAGATCACTAGGGGTGCATTTCCCAACAGGACACCCTACAGATTGCAATTCCAGAGGATGTCAGTCAATGCATTATGAAAAATATGTTCTGAGTTCAAATAAAATTGTGATCTTTGATTAAACATAGTTAAACAGGTGGCTTAATTTCTGAGACTCTTAGGAATTCTACTTTTGTTATATTTATTGTAGCCCCTCCCCCCAAAAAAAGTCCCCAAATATCTCTATCTTGTTTAATTGTGAATGTGTTATGCATTTTTCCAGAGTATCTATTAGCATCTCTTCAAACTATTAATTTGCCTAGTTAAGAAATAAAATGAGCAATATAGCAAAAGAAAACAAAAAAACTGAAAGCATAAAATAAAATAATAGAATAAAATTATGTTATTTATAACACTAAATATAAATGTATTAAATATCCATTTTAAAATCAAATATTCTCATATTAGTTGGAAAAAATCAAACAAATTTTAATTTCAAAAGGCATGGGGGAAAAATAGAAATTTAAAAGAACATAAAATGAGGATTATATTTATATGTTAAAGTATAAACTTTATATTTATATATAAACTTTATATTATAAATTTTAAAAGAGAGAGGGAAAAAAAGAAGGAAAGAACGGAGGAAGAAAGTATAGAAGAAAGGAGGAAATAAAAAGAGAAGAGAAAACTAGGTTGACAAAACATGTCAGGGATAAGAGAATTTATGACAAAATTAAATTTTAAATAGGGAAGAAAAATAATTCATAATGAAATTATTGTAGTTATTAGTCTATATAGTCCACATGGCCTAGAATTGAAATATATAAATACAAACTATTACATATACAAAGGTACATTAGGAAAAGTTATGATCTTTAGACTAAATCATTAGACTAAAGCACTGGTCAGCAAACTCATTAGTCAACAGAGCCAAATATCAACAGTACAATGATTGAAATTTCTTTTGAGAGCCAAATTTTTTAAACTTAAACACTATAGGTAGGTACATTGTTATTAACTTAATTAGGGTACTCATAAGCTGGCCTTTGCTAAAAATGTCCTCAATCTGAGGGGTCGACCTCAGCAAATGTACTCCCACTTCTTCTAACGCCACTTCTTCAAAATAGACTCGTCCAGGCCGAAAACAGACTTCTGCGCATGGGCCACGAAGTTTCAATCACACTGTACGTGCGCACCCGCACATGGTATTTTGTGGAAGAGCCACACTCAAGGGGCCAAAGAGCTGCATGTGGCTCGCGAGCCATGGTTTGCTGACCACTGGACTAGACCATTAGACTAATGATACATAATGACAGGTTATTTGAGTGGTATAATTAATAAGGTTATTTTGCTCAACATGTTTATATATCAAAATTTTCACCCAAGAAGTAGAATTATTTAAAAAAAATCCATTAAATGTTCATACAAATGATTAATATATAAGCAACAAAGAAAACCTCAAAAATTTAAAATATAGAAATTACAAAGATTTATGAGTGTAGTGTCAAGCAGTAGAAGGAATTAATCTGAAATATATAAATGACAGAAATAAATTTAAAGAGATATTGAAAACTGAGTTGATCACTAACAGTGAAAGAATTTAGAAAGGCTTCCAGATAATCAACAACTAAAAAGGTGTTGGGCCCAGATGGTTTGGGGTGAGTTTTTAAGCATTCAAGAAAGAGAATTTCCATACCATTTAAACGGCCCTAGCTCATAGGAAAAGAAAGAAAGCTTGCCAATTCAGTTCATAAGGATAGCTTCATCTCAGTGCATAGCCTGACAGAGAATATAAAAAGGAATAGAGCCTTTATAAATATTCATATTGTTACAAAATCCTAAATAAAATATAAGAAATAAATATAAGTACTCTGTTACAAATATAATGCATCATGCCAAGTAAAATCACCACAAGAGTGAGATGCTTCAATATAATGTAAGTCATGAAACCATAAAAATCTTTGGAGAAAACATAGGCAGCAAAATATCAGACATCTCATGTAGTAAAATTTTCACTGATGCAATGCCTAAGGCAAAAAACAAAGGAAAAAAATAAACAAATGGGACACATCAAAATGACAAGCTTCTGCATAGTAAAAGAAACCAGCATCTAAATGAAAAGGGAACCCACTGTATGGGAGATCATATTTGCCAATGATACATCTGATAAAGGGTTAATATCCAAAATATATAAAGTACTCATACAACTGAGCAAAAGGAAGACAAACAATCCAACTAAAAATGGGCAGAAGATCTAAATAGCCACTTCTCCAAAATGGACATACAAATGGCCAAGAGACATATGAAAAAATGCTTAACGTCACTAATAATCAGAGAGATGCAAATTGAAATGGCAATGAAATATCACCTTACACCTGCCAGAGTGGCTACAATAAAAAAATCAACAAACAACAAGTGCTGCCAAGGATGTGAAGAAAAGGGAGCCCTGGTACACTGCTG
>NW_005872805.1:0-10515 GCF_000147115.1 Myotis lucifugus | reverse complement strand
ACTGGTACGGACACTATGGAAACAGTGTGGAGTTTCCTCAAAAAAATAAAAAATAGAACTGCCATTTGACCCAGTGATCCCACTTCTAGGAATATATCCTAAGAAGCCTGATACACCAATCAGAAAGAATATATGCAACCCTGTGTTCATAGAAGTGCTATTTATAATAGCTAAGGTCTGGAAATGGCCCAAGTGCCTATCAGGAAATGAATGGATAAAAAAAAAACAACTGTGGTACATTTCCACCATAGAATATTATGCAGCTGTAAAAAAAAAAAAAAAAAAAAAAAAAAAAAAAAAAAAAAAAAAAGAAGAAGAAGAAAGAAAAGAAAAGAAGAAATTCTTACCCTTTGAGACAGCATGGAGGAATCTGGAGAATATCATGCTAAGTGAAATAAGTCAATCAGAGAAAGACAAGTATCACAGGATCTCATTTATATATAGAATCTAATGAACAAAATAAACCAACAAAATAGATCCAGTGACATGGAATAATGCAACAGACTGTGGAATCTCAAAGGGAATGGGGGTGAAGGAAGAGATCAACTAAAGAACATATGTGCATATATGAATAACCCATGGACACAGACAATAATGAGGTAAAGGCCTGGGGAGGGGATGGGAGTGGGGAGGAAGGGGTTCAATGGGGGAAAAAAGGAGGGCATCTATAAAACTTTCAACAATAAAGATAAATTTTAAAAATATATTATAAAATATATTTACTTTGCTCATTATATCATTAGGTCAAAAGGGAAATACTCAAAATCTTGTGAAGTGTTGAAAATGGATTTGTTATACCCAAACTTTGTTGTTATTATATTTTTATGTCTTGGTGGCAGCCAGCCAAGCTTGTTGCAGTCTCTTCCCCAGGGCCTGGCAGGGCTGACCCTGAGACCTGAGTCCTGGCAGCGATGGGCGGGGCTTAGCGTTGGGTGTGGTTATGCAAGTGTTGCTTCCTGAGGCGGCAGCCAATGGAAAGCCCAAGGAAGGAGTCAAGACTGAGATCAAGGATCATACTAAGGTGAGGCAGGATGGTTCTGGGATGCCGTTTAAGATGAAGGGGCATGCACCACTTAGTAAACAAATGAAAGAACAGGGTTTGTCAATGAGGCAGATCAGATTCTGATTTGACAGACAAACCTGCACACTTGGACATGGACCATGAAGATACACTTTGTGTGTTCCAGCAGAGGGAAGGTGCCTGCTACTTTCCTTCCTCCATCAAGAATACATTCTCAGTTAGAAGACTGTGGTTTGGATCCACTACAACCTGACTACTATGACATAGTTTTCTCTGTTCTCTCATTTCCCCCTTCCCCATTCCTTCATTGTATATCAAGGAACTGATGTATGCACACAACCATTTGCATTTTTAAAACAAAATGGCCAATGATTTGTTTTTTTTTTTAAATTTATTTACTGACTTTTTAGGTAGAGAGAAAAAAGAGATAAATTTGTTATTCCACCTACTTATGCATTCACTGGTTGCTTCTTGTATGTTCCCTAACTAGGGATCAAACCCACAACCTTGGCATATCAGAAGGATGTTTTAACCAACTGAACCACCTGGCCAGGGAGGACAATAGTATGTTTTGATGGATGTCAAATAGAGATGGAATGGGGAAAATACTGATGCTGTGACAATACCCCCTTTCTCCATTAGTGGAAGCTCATTCAGCTCCTTCCTTTAATTCCAGTAAATTATTTTGCTCTCAGTGTTTAACAACAAAAAAGAACAACATAAAAACCATTGCATACCTTGTTTGATTAGATAATTTTATTTATTTTTTATTTATTTATTTTGTTAATCCTCACCTGAGGATATGTTTATTGATTTTAGATATAAGAAGGAAGAGAGAAAGAAAGAGGGAGGGAAACATCGATCAGTTGCCTCCTGTATGTACTCCAACCAGGGATTAAACCTGCAACTCAGGTATGTGCCCTGACCAGAAATCTAACCTGCAACCTTTTGGTGTATGGGATGACATATTAGTTATATTTCCACTAATATCTACATGTATAAAAGCCTAAGTGACCGTTATGACCGAACAACCAGAACGACAGGAACAACTGGTCAAACACTGACCACCAGGGGGCAGACGCTCAACACAGGAGCTGCCCCCTGTTGGTCAGTGCACTCCCACAACCTCCCACGGTCCCTCCCCCTGGCCAGTTGGCCCCCTGATATGCCTCGATTGCCAACCAGGAAGAGAGGGACCCCACCCATCCACGAATTTGTGCACCAGGCCTCTAGTTAGAAATAAGAATCGAGTAACCATATTATCACTGCTATTTATCATCTTATTATTGTTGTTAGAATTCATTTCAATACACTGACATGAAATTTTTAAAAGGGGAACAAATATTTTAAAGGAGAAATCAAAATTAACTATTATGTGTAGATTATGTCATCTACCTGGACATTCCAAGAGAATCCAATGAAAGTTTGTGGCTGCTTTCAAAGTAAATGTACATCAGTATTTCTATCGAAACCAGAAAATCCAATTAAAACCACGACGGCCCATCAGCCCCTGAAGCCCACAGTGGTTTCTGAATAACATCCCACTAGAAGGAACAGAGCTTCCTGGAAAGTGGCTGATTCCTGGTCTGAAGGCAATGCACATGATGGGACATCCATGGTGCCAGAAAGTGGGGAAGATAACAAAATTACTGGGGTCATTTTGGAAGGCAGCTATGCTCACCACTATACCACCAACACCTTACTGGGTCATTTTGAAAGTATCCAAGAACCAACTTGAAGAGGCTCCCACTGGCCAATAATTGGAAAATTAGAGCATAAAAAATTATAATGGATTGAAGTATATCAAATATATTTAAGCTTATGAGCTCATAATAATATTAAAGAAATTTATCACATTTGAAATATTCTATGCGTACTCCCCATTATTTAAAAGATGTGTAATGATCAAGCATTTACCTTGCCTTTTCTATATGATTTGTAGCACTGAGTAACTAAGTAATGGAGAAGCAGTGATCTTTTAAGAAATATTCCAGCTAATGAATAAAGAAAAAAAAATGATACAATTCAAGAATCACATTTTGCAGGCATTAATAAATTAATTTAAATTCAGGTTAAATTCACCTCTCTCAATCTAACTGTTCATTTATACAAAATTCAAGGCTCATGTTAAATGACTCTGTGGGAAATTCTACAGGACAACTTGGCCCCTTCAATACAAATTTGCAAAAAGAAAGATGTCACAAAAGAATCTTTGATTCTGAGGTAACAATCAACCAAATGGGATGTTACTTTATTTCAACCAAGACTCGAACAAATTTACCTTAACTACTAGTATATACCCAGGTCCATTGTTAGTCTAAAACAATTGGAAAAATCTGAACACTATAAGATACTTAAGATTATAATGATATATTGCTCATTTTCTAGGGTGATGGTGGTATTTTAATTATGCTTTTAAAAGCCCTTTTATTTAGAGCTAGGTATTGAAATATTTATGAATGATGTTTAGTTATTTGCTTCAAATAACGCAGGGTGAGGGAGAAGAGAATAGGGTGTAGATGAAACAAGATTGGCACGTGCTGAATAGTTTCGATGCCAGGTGATAGCTGCATGCAATTCACAGTAGTGTTCTGTTTACTTTTCTATATTTTTGAAATTTTCCATAATAAAACGTTTTAAAAGTTTAGAATAATCTTCATTCTTCAGACCTTCTTTTCTGGAATGGTAATGTAACATAATTGTATTTACTCTCTTCTTGCCCATGAACAGTAATTTTATTAAAGCATGATTTATTTATTTTTGTAGCCAAGCATCTTTTTTAAGAATTTTGAACATAAAAGCTTTTATAGCACAAGGACTAACAAATAATTTTATCAACTCTGCCTAATACTAATTGTTAATAATAGTGTTTATATTTATAATTACACTCTGGAATTCCGAGTAAATGAACTTAGGAATGACTTTTTTTGGGGGGTGGGAGACTATCTTGATCATAAATAGAGAATCCTCTGTGTTTGCAACATCTATTACTTTGTCTATGTATATTGAAATAAATAGGTGAATAAATAATAATATAAGTCCAATAGTAAATAAATAATTTTATTTAAAAGCAGGCCCAAGACTTTAACAGACACCACACCAAAAAAGATACATAGATGGCAAATAGGCATATAAAAATTGCTTCACATTAATTGTCAATAGAGAAATGCAAATTGAAACAATAATGAAATATTACTACACACCTACTAGAATGGCCAAACTCCAGAAAATAACAGCAAATACTGAGAAGGATATGGAACAGTATGAACTTTTATTAGTTTCTGGTGAGAATTCAAAATGGATATAGCCACTTTGGAAGACAGTTTGGAGTTTTTTTTACAAAACTAAACATACTCATAATATGATTCAGCAATCATAGTCTTTGGTATTTACCAAAGAGTTGCAAACTTATGTCCACACAAAAACCTGCACGTGAATATTTATAACAGTTTTATTCATAATTGCTAAAATTTTGGAGTAACTAAGATTTCCTTCAGTAAGTGAGTGGATAGGTAAGCTATGCTACATTCAGACAATAGAACATTATTCAGTGCTAGAAAGAAATGAGCTATCAAACCATGAAAAGACATGGCATAAACCTGAATTCATATTACCAAGTAAAAGAAGTTGCTTTTAAAAGGCTATATACTGTATGATTCCAACTATATTACATTATAGAAAAGGCAAACTATGGAGACAATAAAAAGACCACCAGATGGAGGAGGAGGGGGGAGGAGAGGGAGAGGATAAATAAGCAGAGCACAGAGGATTTTTAGGGCAGTGAAAATACTCTGTGGGATGTTATATTGACGGGTATGTGTTATTGTACATTTGTCCACACTTATATAATAAATAACACCAAGAGTGAACCCCAAAGTAAACTATGGACTTTAGGTGATTATGGTGTGGCAATGGAGGTCCATCCTTGGTTAAAAATGTACCATTCTGGTAAATAATGTTGATAATGAGGGAGACTTTGCATGTTGGAGGGATAGGAAGTATCTGAGGAATCTGTATCTTCCTATGCATTTTTTTGTAGACCATAAAACTTCCCTGAAAAAAAAAGTCTTAAAAATAATAGGTAAAAGTGACATTGCAGTGAATTCAAATGCTACAAATTCAAGTAAAAATTCATGAATCATAAGAATACTTAAAAAATAGAAAGATAAAAAAGTAATTGCTAACTGCATGAAACAGCAATAATAGCAACTCCTATCTTTGATGACTGTTTCCTAGTGAGAAGGAAGAAAGCATGTATCCTATCTTGACAATAGAAATACATTCCAGGATAAGCAAATAACCCTGCTGATGAGTGAATAAGGAAGGCCTGCTAACAAAGAAGGAGGACTGACAGCATGAAAACAAATAATTTTGTAAACATGAATGAAATTATTGATTCAGAAAATGATTATGAATCACTGTTAAGACAATTGTGTGAGTTGGATTTTTGGATAGTGCGCAACCCAACAAGAGTTACGAGGGGAAAATGTAATTATTCAATAAGTGGATCTGATGTCTGTCACTCAGCCTATTAGTTGATCCAGCATCTTGTCCCATCTTAGTATCACAAAAGGTGGGACAGTCAGATAATGTATCTTCTGATAGGATTCAGCATGAAGTCCACATCGCTTACATGAATTATCATATTAGATCTCAACATATTTGACTTGAATGTATCAAGCTTTCCATTTAGCTCCAGGTTAGTAGATATGCAGTTGTTCCTCAGTCCCTGTGGGGATTACTTTCAGGACCACCTGTGAATACCAACATCTGTAGATGGTCAAGGCCCTTATATAAAATGGAGCATTTGCATATAATCTACTCACACCTTGCATATACTTTAAATCATCTCTGGATTACTTATAATACCTAAGACAATACAAATGCTATTTAAGTCACCATTGCAGGGTAACATGACCAGAAAAAAAGTCAGTAAAGATGCAACCAGCAACTGTCATAGGCCTAACTTCATAGTACATGTCAGCAATGAGGTGACATTTTAAAATATGTGTATTTTCAATCCGTGGTTGGTTGATTCCAGGATGCAGAACCCACGTTAAGGGCTGACTGAACATGGGATGGAACAAGCCAAACTATACAATGAGTAAGCAACCTACTACAGAGGAGACATTCTGGAGAATGATTGGCCTGATCTCTTAAACAAAGCCTGTGCTTTTTGTTTGTTTTTATCCTCACACAAGGACATGTTCATTGATTTTGAGAGAGAGAGGGAAAGAGGGAGAGAGAAATGGAGAGAGAGAGAAACATCAATGTGAGAGTGAAATATTGGTTAGTTTCCTCCCACACCATCCCTGACTGGAATCGAACCCATAATCTAGGTATGTGCCCTGACCAGAAATTGAACCCGTGACCTTTTGGTGAATAGAATGATCCTTCAACATCACACAGGCCAGGGCAGCCAGCGCTGCTTGAAAGAGACTTAAGGAACATAACAAGCAAATGCTACAAATTCAAGTAGAATCTGGATTGAATACAACTTTTTTTTCTTTCTTTTTTGATTAAGGTATTACATATGTGTCCTTATCCCCCCCTTTGCTCCCCTCCCGCCCCCGCTCATGCCCTCACCCACCTTGGTGTCGGTAAACATCTAAAAATACTTTTGAGAACCAGTAGGGGAATTTGAATAAGGCCTAGCCATTAGGTAAGATAAAAGTTTTTGAAATGAAAGATGAACAATATTATCAAGAAGGTTACAATGCACTATGAATAATATAAAGTCATTCTGGCATAAATGTTATAAAAGGATCTGAAAAGAAAGAAACCTACTGCAATGTTAAAAGGGACATTCTGTGAGTAGTGGGATATAATGATTTCATATTCTTTTATTCTCTTCATTTTATAATTTTCCAAAATGTATGTATCTGCTTTTACAATAATAAAAGGTGATTTAAAAAAAATAAAATATATGTAAAGAACTCCACTTATAAGAATAGCAAAAGAAAATAGAATAATTTGAATATATTGTCTTATAATATTTAAAAAATTAATATGTAAATGCTATGCTTTTTTTTACTCCCAATTTGAGTTAGGTAATTTTTTAATTTACATTTTATTACCATGGTACTAAAAGCAACAGCCATAAAAGAAAATTGACAATTAAATGAAATTACATAACTTTTGCAGTTTAGAAATAATTGAATGGCAAATGTTGAACAAGGGCAAAATTTTACCACACAAATAACAACTTAATAGCCTTTATATATAAAATTAATTCTTATAAGTCAATGAGAGAAAATAAAGCTCCTGCCCAGCACAGCTGATGATCCTAGCAGACATGTCTAAGAATGGCAAACGAAGAGGCAGCACAGGGCTAAGCTCCTGGTGCAAAACGAACAGCTCCCAGGCAAAGATGGGCATCATTCATGGCCCGAGTTCAAATGGAGCTCCAAGTTCAAATGTTCCAAAAGTGGGCATATACCTTGTGAATCAGGATACAGAATGTGGACAAAGCAGGGGGAAGTGGTGAGGGCTGGAGAAACTAGGTCACAAAGTCTTACCCAAGACTTATCAGCTGAATCATTGCTACATTTAAAGTGGTACTGCTCTAATTTGTCCCATGGGCCAGCCACTAGTTTGTGACTTATGTGTTGATACCGAAAAGTAAAATGATCCAAGAAGCTCTGTAAAATATACTTCAGGCAAAGAAGCACACATTCTATGGATGAGTAATCAAGGGGAAACTAAAAGAAAACAAAAGTGCACATTTTTTTAAATGTGCAAATGATACAAAGCAAAGTACACACATTTACCCTCAAGATTTCAACTGAGTGAAGGAGGCTTTGGGTGGAGAGAGCTATCAGCTAGAAGGGAGTTAGGGAGTATGACCGAGGAAAAGAGAAGTTGAGAGAGCATATCACTGGTTATAGAATTGACTGTGAAAGGCACAATAGAATGATGGCTCCAGGTAGGAGCAAAACTGGGGGAAGACTTTCCCAAGATAACAGTTATTGTTTGTGGGACCTGTTGGCCTGGTTCTAAGTGGGCCTCCTATGCACACCTTTTTATTTATAAAAACAGCCCTGTACTGGGTTGCAAAGTGTATTCCAAAAATGCATGTCCACCCAGAACCTCTGAATGTGACCTGATTTGGAGATATGGCCTTGGCAGATGTAATTAGTTCACTGGTTTCAGGTGTTTTTTAAGCCAGTGACTCCATAAGAAGGTGGTGAAAGGCACAACCTGCCCTTCTCCCAGGGAGAGAGAAGGGAGGCAGAAACGGGAGTATACATCTCTAAGTAAGGGCTCCAAGGATTGCCAGCAGCCGCCAGAATCTAAAAGGAATCAAGGAACCCTGCAGACACCTTGTTTGTAGACTTGTAACCTACCTGTGAGAGAATAAATTTCTGTTGTTTTAAGCTCCGAGTTTGTGATTATTTGTTATAGCAGCCCTAGGAAATTAAGGCAAGCCTTGCACTTGATAGCACAGAGACTGAATCCGGCTGGAAATGAATAGTCAGATCCTTTCAGTGAGATTGGCAACAAGCTTTTCTATGGAGCTAGACAAGTAGATGCTAAGTTCCGCACACAAGGCAATCATGCAACAATAGCCAGGGAAACAATGCATGAATAAGACAAAATGTGAGGGGGAATCAGCCCTACCAGACAATAAAAGATACTATAAATTCTTTCATTAAAACTGTTTGGCACTGGTACATGAAAAATAGACAAGGAGTGGACTAGAGTAGAAAGTCCAAAACTAGACTCACATTCATATGAAAATGTGTGGTTACCTTTTGTTCTACAAATGTACTCAGTTCAAATCATTTCTCCAATAGGTAACAGGACTTGGAGGTAAGGCTACAAGGAGTATTGATTTTCAAATGAATTGGGAGAACACCTGGCATCTGTTAGTAGCTAATGTGATGTATAAAGCGTCCAGGAAAAGGTGGCATTCTTTTTGCCCAAGATCCCAGGGCCACTGGAGAGGGCCATTCACTGAGAACCGTAGATGCCCTGGTGGTGAAAATGCATGAGCATCCTGACACACCCAAAGTAAAGAGGGCCAGGTCTGAAACAGGAGGTGTCTGGAGCCCAGAGACCATCGGCCAAGGTGTAGAACAGTCTTGAAGCTCAGATGAAGACTCAGCTAAGGCAAGAAGCACATTTTCTTACATGGTCCCCCTAACATGAGGCATGATGAGCAAATGGAAAACGGACACTCAGTGAACTTTGCTCCTGGATTGTCCTGAGACTCCCTGGTGGAGCTGAGGGGCCATGTACACTGGATGCGCCCTGTTCCCAGGGAGGCCCAAGGCCTGAACACTGGGGAGAAGTCACCCGGTTTGTCATGGTTCAGAAGTGCTTCCCAGGACTGTCCGGTGAGTCCCCTCCCTCCTCCCCTGCCCAGCTTGTTTCTCCGCCATAAGCTGGGCCCACACAGTGCTGAGGGGAAAGACAGAGTTTAAACCAAACGGTGGCGAACTCTGTGCTTCTTTAAGGCCCAGATGCCACCTCAGCTGTGTGGCTCTGGGAAGTAAAGGAAGCATGTGTCTCATTCTCAGTTTTTCTAAAAGAAAAACATTGCTTTCTGCAAGGCGAGAGGAAGCAGTGGCTGACATGGTCTTAACATTTAACAGAGCTATTCAGACGTGGGAAGTGACTGACTCCTCCTTGGACCAGTTAGTGAGAACCAGTTAGGGAACATGCCCATGACTCAGATACCGAGCCCTGTGCTGCGGGGCCAGAATGAGAACGTCCAGCTCATGCTGTGCTTTGTTTTCATGTTTTTCCATTTTGTCAATGTTCTCAAGTGGTGACTGGAGTTGCAGATGGTGATAAATAGCACAATTCAATGTATCCAAATCTCAAATGAGGCCAAATATAACAAATTTTTCCAATTGTTCAAGAATATATGCTTATAAATGATTTCATATATGTGGACTCAATTGACTTTTTAGTACGGTGAAATAAATGCTCTAATAAAAGTTTAAGTTATGTTCAGTCCTTGCCTAATTCATTAAATAGTTGTAACATTGGGTCTTTCATTCTCGAGTAATCCTAAGAGTGGCCACTTAAAGAGACACCTGAGCAGCGTAATGGGCCCTTTCAGGCTCCAGCGGAACATGCCCCATCTCCCACTTCCCCATTCTCTCCCTCTATTTACTGGATCAATAAAGCTTCCAGAGCTCTTCTCCTTGTTCAGACAAAAACAGCAAATTCTTCACTCTCACACCCTCACTTCACTTAGGAATTCACTTTAATCATAATTATATTAAAGCTCCTGGTTCTATTCAACAACTGATGTTAGAAGGATTCTCAGCAAATAGTTTCCCAAAGCCTGTAATTTGCGTAGTAATGCAATCAGCTCTTCGCTGGGATTTACAACAATGACTACTTTTTAGCCCAGCATCATGCCTAAAAAGCATTTTAATGGGCTCAAAATGACCATAAGTGCTAGTTGCAAATGCCTGAAAATTGTGGGTAATGATATTCTGTGCAGGAAATCATTCTCTTAAACTAATCCCACACACTGT